>NW_015169213.1:159589-160118 GCF_001447785.1 Gekko japonicus
GTGTAGATAGTGTGTCAAACGGTCTGTCATCAAGAATTGCCACCACTTGAGACATTTATTTCATTTCCCCAAAGTACCATGAAGAACGCTCTGAAATTTTGTTTCATTTGATGTTAATTGAATAGCATTGAGTTATTAGGCCTAGGGATTAGTTCTGAATACTTTCTTTGTTACTTAAGTAATTACACAGATTTCACATTGTAAGAAAAACTAAGAAAGAAACATAAAACAGAAGAACATGTTTCTTACATATCCTTATTCTATTTTCCAGAGGGTTTTTTTCTGTGCGGATACTTATTTCCACCAACAGGGGCCTCACTCTCCCCCAACAGCTATTCCTACATAGTCAGTAGACTTCCTGGGTTTATAGAAAAATCCAAAAACTAAAAAAAAACCTTCAGGGACGGCTGAATTTTCCCCAAAACCTTTTGAAATGGCCTCTGCAGGGATCTGTTTCAGGCATCAACAGTGAGAGATTAGAATGTTCCGGGGGGGGCTTCTAACTGGCTTTGTCCGTAAAAGGGTGGAG
>NW_015169213.1:160397-173727 GCF_001447785.1 Gekko japonicus
ACCCTATGAAAGCCAGTGAGGTGCAGCAGTGATTTTGGGCCAGTCACATATTTCAGCCTAACCAACCTCACAGGGTTGTTGTGCAGATAAAAAGGAGGAGGGAATAATGAAAGCTGTTTTGGTCCCCACTGTGGAGAAAGACTGTAATTTTCCTAGGTAGAGGCTGGGGGGTGGAGATGGAAAGCAGAAGACAGAGAGGCAGATAAAGGTTGGTTGGCTGTTGGGTGGGAAGGAAATAGGGTTGCCAACTCCAGGTTGGGAAATTCCTGGACATTAGAGGGGTGGATCCTGGAGAGGGTGGGATTTGAGGAGGGGAGGAACTTTGAATGTCATAGACTCCACCCTCCAGCCGTTTCCTCCACGAGAACCACCATTGCCAACCTCCAGGTGAGGACTGGAGATCACCCAGAATTACAACTGTTGTCCAGGCGACAGAGATCAGTTTCCTGGGATAAAATGGCTGTTTTGGAGGGTTGAGTCTATGGCATCATACCCTGCTGAGGCTGCTTGCCACTCCAAGCCTCACTGTCCCAAGGCTCCACCCCCAAATCTCCAGGAATTTCCCAGCCTGGAGCTGGCAGCCCTAAGGTGAACTGGTCTCTGTAGCTGGGAGATCCGTTGTGATTCCCAGACAGCTGCCACTGCTGCTGTGGGGGGAGAGGAAGCAGGTGGGTGGCTAGGAGCACTGCCACCACTGCTGCTGCTGCTCTGCAGAGTGGGGGAGGAAGCAGGCAGGAGGCTGGGAGAGGGATGGGGGCAGAAAGAAAGAATGATGGGGTGGGGGCAGAAAGAGAAAATGAGTGATGAAGTGGGGAGGCAGAAAAACAAAGAGAAAGATGACAGGTCAGAGAGAGAGAGGAAGCCACATGCATGGAGGAGAAATAGAGAGTAAGAAAAGGGGGGCAGAGGGGAGAAATAGTGTGAGAGAGGTAGGGGGTGAGGAGAGGAACAAAAGTGTGACAAATGAGATAACCATCCCGCAAGTTTCTTGTGGGTCTCCACTTGTTTCTTCTAAAACTATAACTACTATCCCAAAATTCCTAATTTCTCCCAACAAAATGCTGTATGGATACTGGAGAAGACTCTCGAGAATCCATTGGACTGCAAGAAGATCAAATCAGTCAATCTTAAAAGAAATCAACCCTGACTGTTCCCTGGAAGGCCAGATAATGAAACTGAAGCTCAAATACTTTGGCCACCGAATGAGAAGGGAGCACTCACTGGAAAAGACCCTGATGCTGGGAAAGATTGAAGGTCAAAGAAGACGGGGACGGCAAAGGATGAGATGGTTAGACAGTGTCATAGATGCAACGAACATGAAGTTGAACAAACTTCCGAAGACGGCAGAGGACAGGAGGGCTTGGCGTGATCTTGTCCATGGGGTCGCGAAGAGTCAGATTCGACTGTGCGACTGAACAACAACAACGAATGGACACTTTGGAAACTATGTCTCTGGGTTTTTTTGGGGGGGAGGTAAATTTCAAAATCCCATGCACTTCCATGGTCTTATTAAGGTTCCTACCCTCTCATCTGTTTTTTAAAAAAAGGTCCCACCAATCACACTTGTAGCTCATCAACCTAACTGAACACTGGCAAACCAAGTAATAACCAATTTGCTCCAGATTATGTATCTTTTCCAGCCAATAGGCCAAGAGCTTTTCTAAAAATGTTTTCTCTAAACTCCCTTTCTC
Source organism: Gekko japonicus (assembly GCF_001447785.1). NCBI lineage: Eukaryota > Metazoa > Chordata > Lepidosauria > Squamata > Gekkonidae > Gekko > Gekko japonicus. Next base: position 162,089 of record NW_015169213.1, read on the forward strand.
AACTGTTTTTCTCCCCCTTTTTGTCTTAACTTGAAAGTCTCATATTTGAACCATAAATTCCTTTTTGTCATGGACAAAGCCCTATCAAAAGTTAACAGAAATAGAAAATCATAACTAATAGCGTGTCAGCACAATCCAGCGAGAAGGGAATGCCCCACTGCAGTTAATTAGCATGGCAATTAACCAAGTTTAAGAATGGCAGCAACCAAGTCTTATTACATCATTTTCAATGGGATTTAGTTGTGACATTGTGCCCAGTACATTTCACAAGTTTCTTTGAATTAGGACTGTGACAATGCACACACTGTCTTTGCACACATTATACTATATGAACTAAATAGTTTTGATACATCTTACCCCAAAACCTTGTAGACTGTAAAATCCTAGCATGTATAATTCAGTTCATAGTTTACTTGTCTAAAGATAGAAAACCCAAGGAATCAGGCATGCTATTTTTAGACACCCCCACCCCCCGTGCTTTGTAGTGAGAAAACCAGAAAGGATATGAAACATTTAGGCTTTCAGGCATCATTTTCCCAGCCCTTCTTTGGAATGGGATTTCAACTGGACTGGGAAGAGATCACACAACCAGACAAAAATAATTAGAATGTAGAGCAAAAGCAGTTGAGTTCAGTGTATGCTTGAGAGCGTGACCCCATTTGTAGTCTTGGTTCTTGACTTTTCACCTCTATATGTTAGAGACTTTTCTCCCAAACATTTTACAGACACAGTTTTGTGAGAACCAAATGCCTCTGCAAAGCTTGCTAGGAAGGTAATACACCTGAATTTGCAGAGATATTGCAGTGACAATACACCTTGGCATCTATCCATGCTCTTCAGTGCTTAAGCATGCTTATTTCCATCATAAAATTCCTACAAACATTTACGTGGTCTTAACTATACAGGTACAAGTAGCCTTAAGAGACACTTCTTCTAGAATGGTCAGTACTGGGTGCTCATCTCAGCCTAGTTGGTCTAATATGGGTGTTCGTGTAGCCGAATAGCACGATAGACAAACCCCTACGAATGTTTTATTACTGCATTGTCTCCTGTGTTGGGTAGAGCATGAACTGGCCCACTCGTGCATCTTTAGGTGCAAGCTGTGTTTTCCTAATTACATCTTCTTAGTGATTTTCTGGAGGATGTTCTCCCTTTCCCTCAGATGTGTATTTTTAATTTTATTTATTTATAATTCAAATTTTGATTTTTATATGTATTTGATTTTATCATAAAAATGACAATGCTACAGATTCAACACAAGGTTGAATGTAATCTGAGAGAAAAACAGACCTGCCAACATTGTGGGAAATCACATTTTCCTAAATAAACTTTTAGAAAAGAGACCCACTTTTTATTGTTTGTGTTAGATCGCCGCTAACAAAGAGTCGGAGAGTGATTTCAGCAATAGTGATCAGCTTTATTGCAGGTACGAACAAGCGCTTGAAATAAGTCATAACCAGAACAGTTTAACATTGGGAGCTAGGCTCCTTTTAAACATTCCCGGGCTAATGTAGCCACGCCTATTTACAATAAACAGCCAATGAGATTGTGCGGATAACGTCCAATGAGAGTTCTTCCCTCGCAGGGAATTGGCACAGTTCTGATTGGTCGCTGTTGTGGAGCGACCAATAGTAAGTTAGCTCTGAGGAGCCTTCGTCTGGCTCGAAGCTTAACATGGAGAGTCATGCGGCGATTCACGCAAGCCTTTTCGAATACACCACAGTTTGGGAATATCTTAAGATGCCTGGAGTCTTAATTACTGCTTGAAATTACTGGCTAGATTCAGATCTAAGGCAAAGCCATGGTTTAATTAAACTAATAATTGTTAATTCATTATCCAAACCTGTACCACCACACTAATGATGGCTCGTTCTGGTTCCTCAAACCAGATCTGAAACTGATTTATTAACTGCAGTTAAATCTTTACTATGGTTTCAAGTTGTGTATGAATGTGGTAAGCAGGCTTAATCTTGGTTTGATTTCCCACAGACACTCCACATCCAAGTCACCTACTGAGTTGCCTGGCAAGAGTGGCTGAAAAATGAAGCCACTCTTGCCTTCAGTTGGCTCTTACTACTATGACACTTCTCCTAGTCTGCCTTGTGACAAACTGTTCCCTCCCCGCCGCCCTTGTCTTTAAAACTTGGCAATATGGCAACTTTCTTCCATGTACACCAAGGGGAAAAGCAATGCCAGTGGAGCCCTTGGGTATCTTATTTGCTTGTGCTCCTTTACATAAGCACTCTATTGGCATTTGTTACATTGACACAATGGACTGGGGGGGATGAAGGGAAAGCAAACTTCTTATCCCAGTGTTTACTGCATCAAATCCACTGACTTCTATGCCCAGCCTATGTAGGTTAGAATTCATAGCTGTTACTGATTTCTTTGTTCAGTAAAGTGAATTTAATTCATTTCACCTGTGTGCGTATTATGGAAACCGTTGGTCAATGTGTGTGCTCTTCAAGAGTCTTTTGGGGTAATGGAGACTCGTGTGCTGAACACTCTTGGTATGTGGCAGAAAGGTGGTGGTTGCATGGAGATGAAAACATTCAGGCTAATTTCTTTCTTATTTATTTATTAAAACATTTTATTAACATTTTAAAACATTCAGGCCAATTTCTTTCTTATTTATTTATTAAAACATTTTAACCCTGCCGTTCCTCATGGTTCAAGGTGGCTTAAAATAGGAGTTTAAAAACGTTTCCAGTTAAAGCCAAAATAAAAAAACAGACCCCAAAATTTCTTAATCCTTTCCCCCCCTTAAAAGATGCCTGCTGTTTAAACTCCATCAAAAGCCCTGGCAAACAGGTAAGCCTTGCAGTGCCTCCTGAAGATGTCCAAGGAGGGACATCTTCCTCACCTCCTGAGGGAGGCATTCCACAGAGCAGGACTCAGAGCTATGATGGAAAAGGCCAGATGCCAGATGGGCCACCCTAAGCAGTGGAATAGTCAACAGATGGCTACCTGCAGACTGTAGTTGGCATACAGGGACATGCAAAAGGAGATGGTCCTTCAGATGAGTAAGAAGGGGGCATGCAGAGATGGGGTGCCTGGGAGGGAGTGTTGTTGAATTTGCGTGTAGGGTTCCATTGGAATCGGCAACAGGAATTTATTTCCCTGGAGGTTTGTTGAGGAAAGAGTTAATGTGAAAGCCTTTCAGCTTCCTTGGCTAGCCTCAGAGAAGGGGAGGCATGGCTTGGCAGCTGACTTGAAATTACAACAGCAGCCAAAGCTTCCTGAGAGCAACTACCTCTGCACTTGTTTAGTTGGTGGGCAGTGGTAAGCAAGGCAGGCTGGGATAGCTGCTGGGGCCTTTTGTAGGGAGGCAGGGGAAATAACAACAGCACTAAAGCCAGGATTTGTCAAGACCATCCAGTATTCAGCAATCGCACATAAGCCTAATCAGGGGTCGTTTCGTAGAAAAAGAGCTAGGGGAACTCATTAGCATAACTCATTAGCATATGCCACACCCCCTGACATCACCGGAAGTGTGTCATTAGGCCACACACTCCGCCCCCAACGGTCCCGGCCGCTGCCGGCCTTGCAGCTCCACTGCCGAGCCCCATGAGGGGCACGGCGGTGGACCTGCAAGGCCGGCGGGAGTGCAAGGAAGCCCCGCGAAGGCCCTCCCTGGCCCCAGGCAGGCAGGGGTGGGGAGAGGCAGGGAGGAAGCAACTTACCCTCCCTCTTCTCCTGCCTCCTCCAGGCTGAATGAGGGCCGGAAGCGGGGCGGCTGGAAGCTGGGGGCGGGGCTTCGTCATGTGCCCCCCCGTACCTTACCCGAGGGAACTGAGATCCCCCACGATCCCCCCCGAAATGACCTCTGGGCCTAATCCTAGTTTAACTAATTTACCACAGTTAAAATAAGCTATAGTTTCTCATTACATGTGAACCAGCCCACTGTCACTGCGGAAAGAAGTCGCAGAATCACTTTAAAATAATGCTGCGAGGAGTGTGGCACAGACACGACTAAAAAGATTTCCTTTTCTCAAAGACTGTCATCATCTCTATCCTTGTCAAAGTTTCTGTTCTTGAAGGACCCTTATGATATCTCTGAAAGTCTAGGATATTGTATTGAAAATCAGAGGGAAATACTTCCAAAAATATTTACTCAATCAGTTGTTCCATATAAAAGGCCTGAGTTGACAGTGTATGGAATTTTGAGACGAATGGACATAGCTAAGAGTCATCTTAATAATCAGGAAATGTTTTGCTTCATTTCCCCTTTTCCTTTCCTGCCCTTGCTCAATGCTTCTGAATGGCTGTTTCCTCACAGCTTCAGATTTGGGGTAAAGGAGCTAGATGTAAAGGGTGTAGGGTTGCCAAATGGATTTTGGCCGGGAGCGGGGGGCTCCCGGCCAGCGTCTAAATCGTGCGTGTGCGTGTAGCGCACGCACGCGCCGCGTGTGCGTCACCCGGAAGTGACGTCGCACGCTGGGGGCAGGGCCATGCCATTTGAGGGGAAAACAAAGAGTTTTCCTCTCAAATGGCGTGGCCCCGCCCCCAGTGTGCGACGTCACTTCTGGGTGGCGCGCACACGGGGGTGGGGTTTCCCCCGGGCCCCGATTCCGCGGGAGTGGGAATCGGGCCTTGAAAGCGGGGGGAAATCCGCCCCCCCGGGGGGATTTGGGAACCCTAAAAGGGTGTGGTCTGGTGATGTGGTTTGTTTATTTATCAGATGCATACTGTAAAATACCTCTCTGCAAGGTTGTTTGATTTCTATTCCTTTCCAGTCTGCTGCTAATGCTCTAGCTGAAGCTTTCCCTGCTGCTTTCCAGGCGTGTTGGCTAGAACTGTGAATGGGGACAAGGCCATCCATCATTCATGCAGGTGCAGGGAAAAAGGAGGGAGGGCCTGGGAAATAAGGGAAGCAAATGTCCTTGTGAAATGGGAGAGCTGCCTCATCTGCACCTTGGAGCAGTTAAGCCATTTTGAGAGGCTAGCTTTCCCCCAGCAATTGTAGACTGTTTCTGGATGGTGAGCACACTGCCGTCCTGGCAGCCCTTTATTCTTGCAATCCAGCTATCTGTCTGTATCCCCACAGGTTGCTGCCAGTCCAACTGTACTAGTGCGATCGCACCAGAACACAGGTGATAGTTTCAAATCTCCACTATAACCAACATTTCATTCAAAATATACTTCCTGTTCTGCTTCCAAGCTTGCAGCTCTGGGGAAGCCGATATCTAGAAATGTGTTTTATAAGCTTGTTCATCTTTTTGGCCCCCCTCCCCTTTGTCCAGGGTTTTGAGCAGAGATGTTGAGATCTTTGAAAGTAATATGATTGACATATGGGATGGGAATTCCTGAAAAGACATCTCCAGTTCCAGAGAAGTGACAATAAAAATATCTTCAGCAGATTCATGTTTATGATTCTTGAAAGTTTTGTAAATGTGAAGTGTGGGTACTGAACCTCGTTATTTGGCTTAGAAATACCCAAATTCTGCACTCAGAATATAGTCTGTAAATCATTGTGTCTGTCAATCTGTTTGAAGCAGCACATTTCATTTTGAACCAGTATTTGCCTTTTCCTCCCAGAATTTGAACATTTTACGTGTTTTTTTTTTTTTTTATAAGTCACACTGGTAGGTGACTTTAAGCCCAATTGAATTGTAAGTTTACTTGGAAACAAGTCTCAGTAAGACCATTAAGTAAATTAGCCCCATTTAAGTCTCTATGTGGAAATGTGACTAAAAGAAATGAGACTATCTGGTAGCTGTGAATGGCAAAACACTTTTTCCATTCTGGGCTGAAACCTTTTGCAGATCCTGTCTATATGCTTTATTGTGTTCTTACTACAATAAAAGATAGAAATTTACTCTTAAAATTCAAAAAATAAAGGTGAAATGATCAGGTGTCCAAATTCTTTTCCAAATACCAAAACTGACATGCAGTCAGAGACTACAAACACTTTTGTCTATATAACTGTATAGAAGTTCTAGAGTCATGGTATCCAAAGGGCACCATCACCTGTATGTTTCCTGGTACCCACTTCGTGCTTCCTTAAAGCAACAATCCAATCATGTCTTTTCTTCGTCTCATTGGAACAGGAAGTGCACCCAAACAGTCCGGATGGCATCACCTTTGTGTCTTTTGGAAGCACCCATTAAAAAACTGCTACTCCATTTCTGGATGATAATTGGTTTCGAATCTCCTAACATTTTTATTAACTCAAACCTTCGTGGCAGCCATTTCATGGTTATGTGCACTCCCTGGGGCAGCCATTTTGTGGTAGCATCCATTAAGTGTTCTCAAAATCCCAAAAGCGCTCACAGGGTCAACAAGATTGGGAACCCTTGTTCTAGTGAGAGAACCCCAAAATAGTGTGGATGTGGATTTCATTCACTGTGGTTACCAACAGGATGTGCAAGCAATATCCATGACCACTGTTGAAAAGAACAACAGGGGCCCCGGTCACACCGGCAGGAAAATGCGGGGGGGAAGCGTGGCTGTTTGCCCCGGAGCAAAATAACGTGCGGCTGTGCGATCAGACGTCCTGTAGAGGTCCCGTCGAGGTCCTGTGGTTAGGGGGGAGGTGCCGATCACAGGACAATCCTGCGGTGTGGCAAAGAAGCGGCCTCTCCAGCAAAAGGCTCCATGGGTTTAACCCCTTCCAGGGCTGCAGAGGAATGCAAACTGTGTCCTCCGTCCGGTCCCCTCCAGGAGGAGCTTCAGCTGGGCCGCCCTCCCGCCATGCCCCCCTGGACCTCCCCCTCTGCCGCCCGGTGCAGAGAGTTCCTCTCGAGCAGGCCGAGTCAGGAGGGGGGGTACGGAAAAGACGAGGGGGCTGAAGTCTGCGCATGCGCCATTGGGTGCTTGTGCGCATCCCGTGGAGACTTGGGGGGAAAAAACCTTTTAGCGACGGGACATGGGCGGGTGCCGGATGCCATGACCTACCACTGGAAATGCAATCAGGCGCCCACCCTTGCCCTGCGGTTTCCGGAAGCTAGTACCTCAGAAGTACTAATTTTTTACCCCGCATCTTCGGTGGGAAGCCTCGGGTTCGCCACGGGAGCTCTACGCTTCCCAGATGTGGCACTGTGATCGAGCCCGGAAAATCCACCTATCTTCCGTCTCTGTAGCGTGGCTAATGCTCCGTGTGACCGCAGCCCAAGTATCTCATTTTCCCCTTCTCTCTGATAACATCTAGTGGTACCAAACATTTGAAAATGACATCACTATATTCAGAAATTTCCTGTCATGACCCCCTCTGACTAACCCAGTGATTCAGAGTCTTCAGGGGAAGAACCCAAGGAGCCAAAGCCAGTGGCTGAGAGGGACCAGAGAGAGCCCAGCACTATAGAGGTGCCTGCTGACAATGTTCCAGCAGTGCCAGAGGCTACCTTGCCAGAACTAGTGAGGGAGATCTCACCACCAGCCACTGAGATACCCACCAGGCCTCTGGCAGGCAGAACGTAAACCTAAGCCCGTAGCCACCCAGAACCCGCTTCTACTCTGCACTAGTAAATTAAATGGAGGGATTTAAGGGTGTGATTCTAAGGGCCCGCTGGATTGGCTTAGAATGGCATTTAAGCCCCTCAACCAGCATTATCCTGACAACAGACCAGCATATTACAACTTTGTCAGCAGCTTAATGCCATGCTGGTATGACTCCAGCTCTGGTGCTACACAGCAGGCTTAGTGGCTGGAGATGGGTGGTGTCAGAGGCATGTATGGGGAGGAGCTGTTTTAGTCTCTAGCTCTCTCAGCTCAGGGTTCCAATCTCAACACCATTTTTAAAATTACACTGGTGACAGAGCTAGTCTAAATAAAGCCATTGAACTCAGTGTGAGGAAAATATAACTGCCTTCCTCCTGCCTACAGAGCCACAACATAGCTTTCGACCTACCCTGCATCCAGTCACATAGTAGTAGTATGTTACCTCCAACCAAGACACCCATATCTCAGATAGCACAGCACATGGTGGTGTCATATTGGGTATACTTAAGACACAGAAGTGGGAACTTTAGTGATGGGAACTTCAGAGAAAAGGCATTTTGCACAAACCACTAAGGCTGATAATGACCATATGAAGAGCACATTGATAACATTTGTCTTCTCAGAACCTTTACAGGAATTCTACCTCAGGACACACACTCCCAATAGTAATATCTACTCCACTCTTCCAGCTGGGGGTTCCAAGGACAGTGCTCTCCACACAGGTAAGCAATGAAGGGGATGGCAAGTTTCCATACCTCAGGCTGACTATGTTGCAAATATCTCCTGTGTCTCTCTCCCCCCTCCCCCATTATGTCACAATTATGTATGGGTCTACCAAAACTTCTTCCCTCAGCATTTGCCACAGGATACATATGCTCAGTGCATAAAGGATGTCACAGTGGAGATATGCTGGTGTAACATCATTGTGGTGCCACTGCAATGTTCTGTTAAGAAAACCATGCAGTTTGAGGAAACGGGAACACACCCAGATTCCTGGGTGAACACCAGCCACTCCACTCCAGCCACTGCAGCAGTTAGTCATATACTCAGAACCCGTTTTTCCTTGTAAGATCAGAGTCCACAGAGCATCCTGAACAGACTCTGCTAGAAGTCTCCTGCAACTCCTTACAGGGGATGGGTAAGAATTAGTCCACAGCCTATACTGACTCTTTCAGCAGGTGGGCATCAAAGTGTGGGACTGTCAGCATCTGGAGAGGGCTTCTCAAATCTGTAATTTACAAAGAGTGCATGAGCATATTGCTGTAACATACTGTCCCTGTGTCTCTTTTGACTCTTTACAGACAGCCCTCCAATAGCTGGAGACCAGGAAGGACCATACAGTGCAGTGCTGTCCACAAGTGATACCTGCAACGAGACAAACAACAAGACAGTGGTTTGACCAGCACAACTGCACCTGTCATGGCAGCTGTCTGTGACTTGCTTAGAGAAGAGATTTGGCAACCCCAGTTTTGTATTCAAAACAATTCAATAAATGTTTGCATTATTTGACAACCATGTCTTTGTGTTGGTGGAGTACGGTTGGTGGACCAGTCCCCTGATTGCTACTAATCTGTCCTGTCCAGAATGGGAATCTCAGAGGAGGCTCTGAAAGTCCTCCGCTGTCTTGAGGGTCTGCATCATCCTGCCATCCTGTCATCTTCTTCATACTGTTGCCACCCAGGTGGACTCCCTTCTGAACACTAGCAGTCCTGATCCTACCCACTTTACCCTGTTTTTCTGAGATTTCACTATGCATTGCCCAGATATTTCAAGGCTCTCTTCAGCTGGCTTAAATACTAGAAGCATGTATTTTTAAACATGAAAGCTGAGATTTGCATATTACTAAATTTCAAGCCCAGTGCCAAACTCTATACCTGCACAGTGTAGTTGTGGAGTCATAAAATACGACTCTTTTTACCAGCATTTTCATTCATCTTTTTATTTAAGTGTTTTTCAAGTTATTTAATGAATCGTTAAAATATGCTGCTTGCAGATGACTGGAACATGGAAGACACATTCAAATTCTACATGTGTATTGGAACAATGATGTAACATAATAAATTTAGACTTTTTAAAGTGACAGTGAAATGTGCCATTTATGAGCAAGGGCTGTTGTATTTACTAGGCAGATCGGAGAGTTTCTATGAGCTGAAGAATTAAGCTTCCCTGATAAGGGAAAAAACATGGAACAGGAGTTTGAAGATCTGCAGTTTAGATTAGATGTTTTGGTCAACCCCCAAACCTTTCCCCTACAAGCTGTATTGAAATGAATGAGAGTTATCTGGTTTGCATTTAGTTAATTGGTGACTCCAGAAGACAGTGCAGTACATCAAGAGCCTGCAAAAGAGGCTTTTGATGTATTACATTGCCTTTTGGAGTCACCAGCCAGTCCTTGAAGCTTGTCATGCATTTATTCTCTGATTGCCCGCCTCTAGGAACACAAATGCTAGATCCAATAGATGATCTAACTTTTAATATGGCAGATGGCTGATTGTGTCAGGTTTTAAAGTATTTCAGATATTCAACATTTCTCTGCTGATTTTTTATCTAGAAAATAACCCCCATTGTGTTTTCTAGAGACACCTAAGTTAGGGATGTCTAATTTTTTAAAAACTTCTCTTTAAAACTTCTGACCGCTTTTAGGGCTCACCCTATTTTGCAGTGAATTCAGATTTGTCTCATTTCTGGAGAAGGATGGAAGAAACTCAAATATTTTTTATCTTAGATATTAACCAGCAATTTCATTTCATCTGCTGCTTGCCAGTTGGTAATGCATGGATCCCATTTCCCACTTGCATTTTTGTGCCATACTCAATACATTCTTTGTTTTATTGCTGTTCTTTTATCCCGGTCTTTGTTACTGTTTGGCAGGCGATACTATCAAGTTTATTAAAGAATATCAGTAGGGATTAGAGGCACCTCTGGGACATCCATTGTATGATCTTAAACCAGGCCTTTGTCTTACATATGTCTTCAGGTTTCTTGTAGGTTTCTCCTAACAATAGAGTAGAATTCACAACCTGTGTATCAATAGCTGTCATCTAGAGGAGGAACGGCTGGTTGTGGGTTGTGTCAGCGGTTTTCAGTGTCAACCTAAACTGAGTTATGCCCTTGTAAACCCATTGACTTCATTGGTCTTTAAAAGGTATAACTGTGCGTAGGATTGCACTGTCAGAGCTGCGTACAAATTGTCTGCCACCTCTTACTGAATATGAAGTTCTTACTGAACCAATGTACACATCTGTGGGAATGGGTACTGTTCTCACCACTGTTGCTTTTCTCAGCAACTCTAGATGAGTCCTTTCATATGACATAGTGTCTCCCCTCTTCACACTAAAGCTGATTCCCACGGATTGGATGTAATTGCTGGCTAGGTTACTTGAGCCTCTTAGAGGGGAAAAGAAGAGCAAAATACCCTACTGTTCTTCATTTTGTGAAAGATGGAACAAATTGTTGGTTTACTTCTAGCATGAATCAGAAGAAGCAACTGCGGCATCAAGTTATGTAATTATCCTACTGCCTCTTAATTGTAATGTCTTTGTGGGGGAAGTAGTGGTAGGTATAGCATTTACTGGTGTTGTTTGTCACTGGGTGGCCTTGGGTAAGGTTTACTCATCACCAGTTCCCTATCTGGAAAGAAAAGTGACCTACTTCACAGGATTACTGTGAGGTCAAATGCATAAAAGATTGTGAAGCATTTTGCGCATGAAACATGCTAAGTGTGGTATGTCATAAAAGTAGCCTGCTACCCGTGCTTCGCTATGGTATATAATAATAATCTTTCAATTTATTAATCACTCAATCCTGCAGAGCTGCTGGCTCTGAGCGATTTACAGTTACTCAAATACACACGGGACTAACAATGATTCAAAGGGGTAAGGGAGGACAACATATAATCTTTTAAAATCACACACGTTTGCAACCGACAGGGAGTTTGTTCAGCTGTAAGGTCAGAGGTGTTCCAACGGCATTTTCCCCTCGGCTTGATGTCGTCAGCTTTCTCCAGGACTGCTTCTAGTTGCAGCGTATTTTGTCTGGTTCGAGTTTAAGTTTATTCACCCTTCATACATAATTTAGGCATGTGTTACATGCAATTATTAACAAGGCAGTAAAGCCATAATATAAAAAATAATTCAGAAATGCTTTGTAGGGTAAAAAGGATGCATCTCCCTTATAAATAAAAGCCGAATGGTGGTGGT
>NW_015169213.1:174918-177630 GCF_001447785.1 Gekko japonicus
GAGGCAGCTGCCTGGCAGCCGCATAGGAATCAATGGGGGGAGCACATTTTCCCCCTTTTGACCCACTTAGTGGTCGAATTTCTAAAAATCCCTTCTTTGCAAGCACCTATGCCATGGTAGGAGTGCTCTCTCCGAATTTGGTGTCTCTAGGTCCAGCGGTTTGGCCTGGGCGTTGATTTTACGGTGAGGGGACTATTTTATATATATAGATGGGGGGGCAGAGGCCTAGAACTCATTTGTGCTTGACTGCAGATAGATGGGGAGATAGATGGCATCAGATGAATTTCCTGGTGATCGTTTCATGCCTTTATCATGGGTGGTACTCCAGTGCAGGCTTTAATGAGAGCTTGCTGCTCGCTCACAAGCCACTTTTAAAAATTCAGTTAAAACACAGTTTTAAAATTCAGAACCTCTTTGGGGGGTTCTAGTCACAGGGTGTGGATGGGACATCCTCATTCTGCAAGGATAAATAAACAGTAGGAATCCTATGCAAAGGGCTCACTTGGTACTATACTCTCCGTGCCTTCGCCGAGTAGGACATCATCCCTGCTGCCTCCTTCCGCAATGTCAAATATTTATGTTTGCCAGCAAGCTGGGCTGCCTCTCCTCTCGAAACTCCCTAGGAGTGCCAGTCGCCTCTTTTGAGGCCTTGGCTATAAATATCACACTGTCAAGAGGAGCAGCCTGACAAAAGACACGAGTCAGCACTACACTTACCCATTCAAAATGACATTTTGTCAAATGCCATTGCAAGGGTTGGCATATCTCCTGGCACGCACTGCGCATTGACCTTCATGCTGCTCGCCAGATGCCTTTCTCCCCTCCTTTTCTTAACTGCATTTATTTATAACATTTCTTCATAGGCTTGCAACCCATTGCTGGTGTGGCCCAGTCACTCTTTCAGGGCCACAAAGTAAAATTTCCGCTTTTGTTCTTTTATCATCCCAGGTAAGACTGTAAGTTGGGCAGGGCTGTGTTTAAAGAAAGAAAGAGGTTTAAATAATGTCATTGTACTGCCTCTCCCAGTATACTTCCACATAGCATCTGTGCTCTTCATAAAGCCTTCTCCTTGTACTCTCACTAAGGATTGTCCACCTGGCAACAGTTAGATCTTGGGCTTTTTTGTGGCAGGATCAATAATTTGAAATGGCTTACCAGAGTGGGTGTGGAGGGCATCTTCACTTTCTGCATTCAGGAAGGCATGCCAAATTGTTTTATTTTGAGGGAAATTTGGTGGAGTTGCTTTAGAATAACTTGAAACCTGTGTGGCAGTTGTAACAGTTCATTATGGAGCAGGACATCATGTTAAATATCTTGCTGTGGATGGGCTGCCATTCCACAAGGATATGAATACTATACAAGAAATTCAGATAACAAGGATGTAGTATCCAGACCTGTGGGCATTGTACCACTTCAGAATGCAGGTGAGGGAAAGCCTCAAAACTTCTTCCCCAGCACCATCATAGCCTACTGTTCTTAAACAAACTCATAAAAACACACACATATGGAGGAAATGGGCTGAAAGAAAATGTTCTCACACTAATAGACTCAGATCATCCAGTAAAACTGGTTGATAGCATGCTCAAGACAAAACAAAAGAGAGCCGGTTCTGCACACAGTGCTTATAAAACTGACTACCATGGCAATGTCTTCTAGTTTTGTTTTGTTTTTAAAGTACCCGAGGATACACTTTTATTCTTTTTTTCATTATCTACTACAGACATACATACAAACAACACCCAACTACCCCCAACAACATATAACATATAACAAGAGATTTTTATCACTTCTTCTGCTTATTAAATTTCTAAATTAATTATTTTTTTTACTAAGCTTATGTTTTCTGCATTTTCAAATTACTATCAGTTGCGTTTACATTATACCAATCATAGAATCTCTTCCAGGTTTTTTGAAAAGTCCACTCTGTGCCGGCTGTCATCTCAAGTGTCAGTTTGTCATTTTCCGCCGTTTCAAATAGTTTATTCACGTACTCTTGTTTCGTTGGTATTTCCATTATTTTCCAATATTTGGCATATACTATCCTTGCAGCTGTCGACATATGAGCTATCAAATACCAATTTGCTTTATCAAAGTCTTTTGGAAATATATTCAATAACAGTATCTCTGGAGTAAACGGGATATTAGTTCTTGTTATTTTTTCCATTATCTCATGAATCCATCTCCAATACCTCTTTGTAACATCACATAGCCACCACATGTGATAAAAAGAGCCAATCTTATTTTTACATTTCCAGCATTTATCAGAACAGTTACTATTTCGTTTAGCTAATCTATCTGGTGTAATATCTCTTCTTTATTATAATTGAGTAGTGGGCACCAAAATTCTAAAATGCCTGCCTTTAGTGTTTGGCCGGAAGAACTGCCACTCAGAAGACACTGGCTGGGTTGACTGGCTGCTTTGTGCAGTCCTGCCCAGCGTTCCAAGGTCATTTGCATATGGAAGCTGATTGGACTTCACTCCATTCCACACCTCAAACTCACCCCCCCCAACAAGGCAGTTGGGATTTTCAGTTGCATAACATACCTCATAGGGGAGAGGAGAATGATGTCAGCACTTCACTTGGAGTCTCAGAGCGGCTTACAAACTCCTTTCCCTTCCCCTCCCCACAACAGACACCCTGTGAGGTGGGTGGGGCTGAGAGAGCTATTGACACAAACTGCTCTTTTTCAAGGACAGCTGTGCCAGAGCTT
>NW_015169213.1:180030-195558 GCF_001447785.1 Gekko japonicus
GTGATTTCTTGTAACTTCTCTTTTTGTTTGTCTTCCAAGTTCTTAGTTATAATTTTAGTTTTTTCTACATTTATTTTGAAGCCCGCCACTGCTCCATACTCTTCAATCTTATCCATCAATGCTCCTGCTGCTTCTATTGGGTTTTCAAGTATTAATGCCACATCATCTGCAAAAGCTAGTATTTTAAAGTGTTCTTTCTTTACTTGAAGTCCAGTTATTTTACTCTCTCTTCTGATGGCTTCATTCATAACTTCCAGTACCATAATAAACAAAAGTGGGGATAAGGGACATCCTTGCCTCGTACCTTTCTGAATCTCAAAATTATTTGAAAGTTCTCCATTGACTATAACTTTCGCTTTTTGTTCACTATAAATTGCTTGAATCATAGTAATAAAACTTTCTCCTGCACCTAACATGTGAAATGTCTCCAGCATAAAGGTCCAATTAACATTGTCAAATGCTTTCTCCGCATCCAGAAAGATTATTGCCATCTGCTTCTCATGATGTAATACATAGTATTCTAACACATTCATCAGTATTGATAGGTTTTTAAAAGAATTAGACTAGGGGTACCCAACCTTTTTGAGACTGTGGGGACCTTTGGAATTCTGACACGGTGGTGGGCACTACCATAAAATGACTGCCATGGGAGGTGGAACCCACCACAAAATGGCTGCTGCAGGAGGCAGAGCCACATACACAGAGGAAACCCAAGTGCAGGGGAGAAGGGGAATAGTTTATAAAGATAATGGGAAAGAGGAGTGAGAGAGAATAAAACTAACACTGGTGGCAGCTGCCACTGAAATTATTATTTTAATCTGCCCAGCCAATCAGAAGCTCTGCTGGGCAAGTGCCCCCCCCCACTTTCTAAAAACACTTGATGGGTACCAGGAAAGGTGTTGGTGGATTCCATGATACCTATGGGCATCATGTTGGGGACTCTTGCATTAGACAAATTCATAGAAGTCTAGCAAGAGCATACATTGCTAAATGGAACCCTCCATGTCTGAAAGCAATACACCTGATTACCAAGCAAGCTCCAGTTGTACTGGGGACAAACTAAAAGGAGAAGCCTATCCCTGTTATGCCCCATTTGTGAGCTTCCCAAAGGTATCTTGGTTGTTGATGAAGATCAAACATGCTGAACTGTTTTAATATCCTTATTCGTCCTGAAGAGCTCTTGTTAGTTAGTAGAGGATGGGCATCAACTTAAATCAGTCGAATGTTGCTGCAGTCACCAGGACCTCAGACAAAGATAACCACAGCTTAACAACCTGGAGTGCTCATTTTCAGTAGGCTTCACTTGCTCCAGTCCCAAGAATGGAGCACCTAGCAAAGGGACATATTTCTAGTCAGAGGTGCACTCTGCTTCCTTCCTTCTTTTTAGCAACTTCTTTGTGGGATAAATCAAGAACTCTAAGTGAAGTCTTGTTTCTACTCCCTGTTGTAACATTATTTCACTGCAACAAGTCTGTCTGTTCAGAAGCAAACATTCAGCTGGATACCCGCTGGTTATCTCCATTTGTTCAGTTTGCATTTTTGAGTCCTTCAAGTGGCTGAAATACCCCTAATTGTGCAGACGCCACCTCTGTCCTGTCAGAAAGGTCAATAGTTCATGATAATAATAATAAAAAAACCTCTGTCCTCTCAGTTGGTCTATAATCCTCATTGCCTGCAGTATGTAATTACGGATTTCCTTGGTAAATCCAGACAGCTTTCACAAAACCTCCTTGCATAGGGATTTTGTTCCTTTTTTTTAGGGAAGGGGGGTGGGCCAGGGAACCATACTCTCTTCCCTCTCTTTTAAAATATGTGCACATACTCCTGCCTGTCCAGCTGCCTTCCATCAATCGTGTTTGGACATTTACTCCCCATGCTCAGAATACTGATTCCTTCCTCACTGCAGCCTGGTTGTAAGTGATCTCACTTTGGGCTGCTTTGTGATCCAACTACCTAAATGCTACTTGGCAATTTGGAGCTTTCTTTTCAGCACTGGTGCTGAAGTTATATTTATCTCTTAATGCCATGCATAGGGACTTACTCATGAGTGGGAGGCTCTGAATCAAACAGGATGAGTCATTGACAGCAGCCACAATTGCTTTGTGAGTAGCCTAGCTGGTCATTTTGTTCCAGATGCTCCTTGCGGGGCTGTTGCCCCCTTTGGCCTCCCAAATGGAACCGCCATCATGACTTTTTCCTTTGGAACCGGGAATGGTGGAGCAGGGCTTGAATGACAAGTCCCCTCGCAAAGCATCCTGGTGGCATTTATGCAAATGACAGCGCAAATCTTGCCTCTGAGGCTTAAAACAGGATTAGGTTATTGAGAAGCTGCTGCAGTCTGTCCGTCCGGCAGCATTTTTAGCTGCAGCAGCCATTAGGTGGAGGCTTACCGCTTCACAACCTGGCATGTGATTTATTTGCCGTATTTTCTGCTGCACTTCAAAAAAAAAAAAGAGGGGGAAAAAGAGCTAGTCATCCTTTTAAGATACTGTAATAACCAAGGGCCAGTTTGTACAACTACATATTGAGCTTCTTTTCCCATTCTGTATTGACTCCTGATCTGTTCCATAGAACGCACTGCTGCTGATGTGTTTGTAGCAATCCACAGATTTGCCTGATAGGGCTCATAACCTAGGCATTCTATATGGGCATTCTGCAGAACATGAAAAGCAAGCTCAGTTTGCATTTTTGAGAAAGAGAAAGAATACTGCATGAAAAATTTGCATGTGTAATCGACGCCTATGTTACTAAATTCAGGACTCCCTGCACTCTTGCTCTTAAAAAATATTTATTTATTTACTTCACTGGTACCTTGACTCTCTCCCCAATGGCAATCCAAAGTGGTATACATCATTATCCTCTCCTCCATTTTATCTTGTGAGGTAGGTTACACTGAGTGTGTGTGACTGGCCCAACATCACCCAACTTCCATGGCAGAGTGGGAATTTGAACCTGGGTCTTCCAAATCGTAGACCATCACTCTAACCACTGCAGCATGCTTAAATTTCTGCACTTGTGAAACCAAAAATTCTGCAGAAAGAAAAGCTAAATATTGTGACCTGGATACATTATGCAAATTAAATGAATTATTATAATTTCTCTCACCTTGATTAATTTATTTTACCTAATTTTATTTTGGTTTTACTTGTCAGCCAGAAAGTCAGTGTGCTATGCAGAGCAATGAAGCCCTTCCCTCAATCAAAATGCAATATATTTACCCATATCTATAGCTAGCTATTTACAGATATATAGGGGGCAATCCTAAGCAGCTATACCCAGAAGTAAATGCCACTGTATTCAGTGGGGCTGACTCCCATGAAACGTTCTTAGGATTGCAAGCTTAGTTACTGCCTTGGCTTCTGAGACTTCAGCAGGCATCATTCATGCACTTTTGAGTGTATGTTTGCAACCTTCAGGACTTAGAACTTGCTTTCTTGACATCTGAGAGCCAAAGTAAATGATACGATGTCCCCAAGCCCTCCATGGGGATGCAGCACCATTTTAGAGCTTCTTTTTTTCCTTTTTATAAAAACAGTGACTGCAGCGTGGGGTAGGGTTGCCAAATGTTTTTTGGCCGGGAGCGGGGGGGGTCCCGGCTGGCGTCTTAGGCGTGCGCGCGCATCACCCAGAAGTGACGTCGCACGCTGGGGGCGGGGCCACACCATTTGAGGGGAAAACTCTTTGTTTTCCCCTCAAATGGCGTGGCCCCGCCCCCAGCGTGCGACGTCACTTCCGGGTGACGCGCACGTGGGGGGTGGGTTTCCCCTGGGCCCCGATTCCGCGGGAGCGGAAATCGGGGCTCGAAAGTGGGGGGAATTCCGCCCCCCGGGGGCATTTGGCAGCCCTAGTGTGGGGGCATGAGGGACTCTTGTCTTCCCCATACACTATTTTTAAGAGCTGAAACAGATTACCATTTTGGCACTTGAGAATGGCATGTGGGAGAGTCAGGAGCCCTTCATCCCACAGCAAGATCAGGCTCTGCAGCACTTGTAAAAGTAAACAAAAAAGGCTCTGTAATGATGCTGCATCTCCATGGAGGATTTGGGGGTGTGGTGTTGTCTAGTTTGGCCCTCAGATTGATTGGAAGCTGAATTCCAGAATTTTCCAGGCTCATACATCACAGTCCCCCACTTTACAATGGTTACTCTGTCTGTGATTAGGGAAGAAGTTCATAATGATATGGACAACAGATCATACGTTCCCTGGATCAATGGCAGGGGTAAATTCCTGCAGGAGCGCACAGGAACGGAGCTCCGGCAGTAAAGAACCCAGGGGGCGGGCACATGCAACAAGCCCCACTCCCCGCTTCCAGCAGCCCTCAGAGCAAGAAGCAGCCAGGTAAGTCGCAGAGACCCCCCCCCGGCCCAAAAAGTCCAGTGGCACCTTTAGGACCAAGTTTTATTCAGGTACAAGCTCTCCCTCCTCTGTGAGGACAGATCTACATGTTCTCCCCCCCCATAGCTAGCAATCCAAAACAGCCCAGTGGTGCCTTCTGACACACTTCCGGTGATTAGAACAATACACTTCCGGTGATGTCAGGGGGTGTGACATATGCAAATAAATTATGCTAATGAGTTAGGCTAATGAGCTCCTGCACCTCTTTTTCTACGAAATGACCCCTGATCAATGGTAATTTTATGATTGGCTTCAGCAGAGAAATATCCAGGTAGACTGGTGTGTTTGGGTTTTAGTAATTTTATAGTTGCTTTTAGTATCATTGTAGGCTTTTCCAGGCTTCACTGCTCAGCATTCTGTAAACTGGAGATGCCAGTTAATTGAGTGTAAAACATATGCCAAAAGCAGGTGCATGATCTCCGAGCTGCAGATACCTCCCCAAGTGTTCCCCATCCCCATTTTAGTTAGCCAAATCACGGCAGATAAATATTTTGTTTTCTAGTAGAAGTATAGGAGCTCAAATATGTAGTTCATATTTGTTTTTCTTTTTTAATTCCATCATGTAAGGCAGAACGGGAGACTGCATTGTGGAAGTTCTCCTGAAGGGGAATTGAGTTAGTACTATAGTAGAAAGCAAACTCAGTTGCCTCTCTTGTCTTCAACTGGCAGCGCTCATACGATCTGTACAGTGGCACTTTAGCTACCAATTGGCGGGGATCTCTGCTTTTTCCTGAATGGACTTGCCAGCTCAGACTGGGCCTTACACTAGTTTTATGGGTAAGAAAACTGCAAACATCCCAGTTCTGGTCTATCACTAGAGCATGTGGCTCAGAAATGTTATTCAGAGAAAACTGGTATGACAGCGTAATTTAACCAGGCTTTGTTTAGCCTTGCCAAAAGTCTCTCTGGACCTCCTGTCAGGAAAGCCTATCTAGCTGAATGATGTCTGCTTGAAGCCCATTTTTCTGTGATAAAACATGTGATTTGCATGTGCAAAGTCCCAGGTTCTCTTCCTAGTGACTCTAAGGTTGTGGTCACATGCACCAGAAAAAATGGGGGGGGGGAAGGTGAAGCTATTTCCTCCAGAGGAATTTGACCTGCAGTTGCACGATCACACTCCCTTTGAAGCCGCAGGCGCAGTCCGTCAGTGCGTGATCAGATGTAACTGCAGGTGAGTCATTTTTTTTTTTGTGCCCTTTTTTCCCCATGCACTTAACCAAGGGATCGATGAATCGCACCTCTGCACTGAAAGCTCCCTATGGAGTTTGCGATGATGTGCATACTGCGAGGGGGGGAAACAACGGCACAGAGTCGGGATGGCCTGATCAGACCATCCTGACGCCATGAAAGTGCACTGGAGCGATCAGACACTGGAAAGTCCGTCCATGGCCCGTTGCAACCCGTTAACTGCTGGATTTTCCCTGATGTCTTTTAACTCCGCTTCTGCAGCGGAGCAGAATGGGTTGCTGATGGCTGTGGAGCACTTCCCAGATGATGTTGTCTGATGTTGCATTCGCACCTATGTCAGGTCTAATTGTACATATGATCACAGCCTAAGTTTAAAAGGTCTTTCATAGTGGGGCTAATACCAACTATTCACATACTTAAATACATTAGCTTATTGTCAGGCTTGGGTTGGCTGACCATCTGTACCCGCCTTTATACTTCAGTTCTGACAAAGAGATCATTCCCTGAACATCTACTATCTTCTAATAAAACTTTCAACCAAGAAAGTATGTGTGAAGAGTGACTTGACTGGGACCCTGACAGATTGTCAGAACTGCCTTATCCTCCTACCTGGTACCCCCCTTCCAAGAGATGGGGAATGGAGGAGACAGCTTGGCAGGTGCCAGTACCAGGTCTGAACCCGAGAACCTGCTGCCTGACCCACAAAAGACGAAACCTGTGAAGACACTGGGTGCCCATCTGAAGAAGCAAGTCTTCTTTCAGCCTCCTGATCGCTGGGATGATCTGGCCTGGTTGGGGGGCACCCCGGGGCTCTGGGAGACTAAAGGACGGTATGAATGTGAATGGCGCCAGGTCTCCCATACATTTCAGGATGACCCCGAGTTGGACAAGATGTGAAAGGAGTGGGAGGAGGATCCCCCCCCCACAGACAAGGAGTCTTCTAGTCTGTGCTCAGATTTATGAGAACTGAAGGAAGGGTTCCAATACCTCGTATAGAATTTGCCCAAGTCAGTGAAAGACGTCTCTTGAGGGCAGCTTAGAAGAATTACACAGGCAAGCGGTTCTACTCCTACACGCATATACTCGTTCCCCCCCCCCTTAGGAATGCAGTGGCAGGCAAGGGTGGATGATAAGAACATCGGCACTATAACACTCTAGGGGAGAGTAGGGGGAAAAGGTTAATACAAGAGGCATAGCAACAGACATCAGGATTTTAAGGCACTACTACAACAGGTACAGATGGTCAGCCATCCCAAGCCTAACATGCTGCCCCCCCCAAGCCCCCCCCCCCCCCGGTTTTGTGAGGATGCAGGTGATGGAATTGCTTAACCAACCGGGCAGCTTTCACATGCTTAGCAAGAACCCACTCATTATGCTGAGGCCCAAAGTCCTTCCACTTGACCAAATACTGTAATTGACCTTGGGTTATACGCGAGTCAAGGATAGCGTCCACTACTTGGTGGAGTTGTCCACCAATCAAAAGAGGAGGTGGAGCTGGTGGATGAGTAGTCCAGGGCGAGGGTCCGGGATCGCTTTTCAAAAGACTGAAATGAAACAGAGGATATATAGAACGGAGATTTTTGGGGAGTTCTACCTCAACAGCCACCTTGTTAATTACTCGTACCACCTTAAAAGGTCCTACATATTTCCACCCCAGCTTCCTCCTGGGTTGTAGTCCCTTGATGTGTTTGGTCGAGATATATACTGAATCTCCTGGGGATAACTCCCACTCAGGACTGCATTTGCCATCTGCATAGCATTTATAATCCTCTTTAGCTTTGGCCAGAGTTTTTTGTAGCACTTTCCAGTTCTTGGTTACATTTGACCACCACAACTGCGCGTCCCCCTGAACTGGTTCATTAAGATCTACTGTGGGCAGCCATGGACTGCCTTTAAAGGGGAACATTCCTATGGAGCTGTGGAGGGAGTTATTGTAACTGTACTCAGCGAAAGGCAATAATGGCACCCAGTCATTCTGTTGGTAGTTAACATAACTTCTCAAGAACTGCTCTAACACCTGGTTGGTACGCTATGTTTGTCCATCAGTTTTGGGGTGATCACTACTGCTCAAGCCCCACTTTACTCCTAACAGGGTCATCAGTTCTTTCCAAAATTTGGCAATGAACTGAGTTCTGCGGTCAGATATGACCTTCTTTGAAATCCCATGTAACCTGATCACGTGTTGTAAGAACATGGTAGCAAGTTGCTTGGCTGTGGGGATGGTCTTACAAGGTACAGAATGTGCCTGCTTCACCACCACCCATATGACCGTTTTCCACCTTTGCCTGCCACTGCATTCCTAAGGGGGGGAGCGACTGTATGCGTGTAGGTGTAGAACCACTTGCCTGTCCAGGAACTCTTCTATGCTGCCCTCAAGAGACATCTTTCACACAGGAAGGTGTCCTTGGGAGAAACGACTTTGATTAGCTAGGGATGGACCATATCTCTCTCATGGTCTGGGTAGTATTGCTGATGTGTAAGAATGGAATGTGTAATTGTAACTATATGCACCTTTCCCGCTTTTATACTTCAGTTCTGATGAAGAGATCATTTCCTAAACATCTCATATCTTCTAATAAAACTTTCAACCAAGAAAGTGTGTGTGAAGAGTGACTTGACTGGGACCCTGACACTTATGCTTTTAAAAAAGAAACAAAACACCAATGAACTCAGGTTTTTTAATTAGATGCAGTCTTAAAATGCATATATGGATATGGCTGCCATGTTAAAACAACTCCAATCATATGGAAACCAACATGGGAAAGACTATGATATATTCCCTTCTCCATGAAATACTCAGTTTCTAAGTCTTTGTTATGTGGGGGAACATTTGAACATCTGAGGCCCAACTGTGTCCCAAAGCAGTACAGCCCAGCAACAGATTCATCTTGTGTGGCTGTTGATTGTATCACTCAGTTTTTAGGCCAGTTGTCCAAGACATATAGAAATAAATTACTGATAGGACACATAACTGATCAGAGGAGAGTTCAAGGAGGCAGTTCTGTTTCTGGTTCCAGTCGGACAGCATGTCTTTCATCCAAGTACTTGAGTGTGCGCTAGTTCAGAATTTGGTGTTCTGTCTGGAGCTGATGAGAGAGAAGGACAGATGAAAATTGTACGCCTGCAATTATCTAGCTGTCCGTCTGTCACTGTGAAGGCCTGGATTTCAATGTGTAAGCCCAGCATGTTTCCCTTTGAAGGTAACTCTGTGAATTCTGTTACCAATTTAGAGCGAGGATCAGTGCAACCCTTCATGTCACACATACAAACCTTCTCATGGCAGGAGATTACCGTTTTTCAGATCTTATCCCAGTGCTCGCAATTACCATCCTGCATCTGTTAATAAGGTGTCACCAACTGATTTGTAATTAAGACATCAAACACAAAAAAGCTCTAAGGAGGAGGCTTCCTGAGACCTTGCCAGCACTTTCTGTGTTTCCTATTTAGATCATAGATTCCCTATGGCAGGCACCTCTGTCAATACTTAAAAATCATCTAATAGTCATTTTAGTACTGCATCCAACCACTCATTTGTGTCTATTTATGAAAGAAAATATTTAAAAATTGTGGCCTCTCTGTCATTTTAATCAAGAATTCTGATGTTTCTTCACCAGATCTTTTAAAGGTACAGAAAATGCACATTTTAAAGAGAAATGTGGGGACATCAAAGTGGGCTCACTCGCGCAATCCTCCCGGTTTCCTAGCGAGTTTTCCGACACCGGGAAAATCAACTACTTTCTGGGTACTTGCACTTTGAATCCGCAATTTGCCTGTCTGGACAGCCATCTCTCGCAATTGTTGCGAGTAGGTCATCTGAATGTCCTTTTTCTGGTAGTTTTTTTTTTTGGCAACTTTCACCATTGTGGCCATGTGCAAAGAATTTTAAAAAAATTGTGCCTTGCCGCCACTTGGGCGACGCAGTTGTCTAGACAGTGCTTGGAGCATTGTTGTGCAAAGCAAGTGGTTGGACAAGGAATGTGTGATCATCTGAACCCGCTTAAAAATATCCCTGATCAAACTTACAGTTGGAACAAATCATGGTACGCTTGCCATGTGACCACAGCCTTTCTCTTGCCTATGAGTTTCTTATGAGTTCATCACCTGTAACTATGTATAATATCCCAGTCCTCTGAAGCTTGACTTGTGATGGTGTATCCTATCAGCTAAGAGACCATGCTGTGAATCGGGAGGTCCCTAGTTTGAATTTCAAGTCTGCCATGAACTCATTAAGTATTGTTAGGAAAGCCAATCTGTGTCTTAAGCTCCGTCTGTACCACAAGTATCACTATACTCACGTATAGTGCTGTTACAACAGTGAGCTAATTCTTAACAAGGACTCTGAACACACTATTATATTTTATTTTGCCTTGCTTTCAAGTAGCTCAGGAAAGCAGACATGGTTTCCCCTTCCCCATTTTGTTCTCAAAATAACGATGTGAAGTGGAATAGGCTGAAAGAGAATGGCTGTTTCAAGTTCACAAATGGAGCCCAACATTCCAACTACTATACCACACTGGCTCCTTGACAATGCAAAAGCGAATTATTATATTTTATGGCATAGTATGTATTAGGGTAACCTTGCTGAGTGTACTCTGCCATTCCCTGTACCTTTGAGAATTTGTGTTTTCAACCCGATTTTATAATCAGAGTGGTATAGGCACCCACCATAATAAATGTCGACTTCCCTAACAGAGTTTTGAAAAGGGAAATAGTCTAATTCCTCCAGCTTTTAGGCTGCTTTTTATGTTTTGCTTTGTTCTCGAATGAAGTGTCTGGAATGAAAGATGGTTCAGAATTCCCAGCCATTTTGTTGGCTGCCTTCCAAGGCCCAATGGCTGTTTTCCTTACAATCTCCTGGGTAAAATTAGAACAAAGTTCACTTTTTTCACAAGTAGAAAAAGGAAATGGAGGGAAAAGGAACACAAGCCCAGCCAAGATCTATTACCCACTCGAAGCATTGGGCCTGTCACAGTAGTGTCCTGTACCATCCACCTGCCCACAATTGGGGGTGGATAGAAGAATCGGAAATATCATCAGCTGTTCCGCCTTCTGTTAAGTGCTTCAGTTCTTGTTCTTCCTAAGGCATACAGCCAAAGAAGCGTATTTCTTCTTTTTTCTAAAGCTATGGAGGATGGAAACTGGTATTCAGAGATCCTTCAAAATACTCAGTTGAGACAACAGGCCAAGGAAGGGCTGCTGTGCCTCCTGTCTATCCTTCCTTAACTCAGTGGAGGGCTCCCTCGTGGCTTTAAGCACCCTGAAACCGCTGCTGCACCTGACAGACAACCACCTGTTAGGTGTAGGAGGCGGGGGAGTGTGTTGGAAGCCATCAGAGAGGCTGGGCCAGCAGCATCGCTAAGGTTATCCTGCTGGGGCGGTGTCCCTGATGGATTAAAGTACCCTGGTCCTGGCCCGACACCTGACATACACCCACCTGTCTGGTATTGGGGGGATTGTGTTTAAAGGCATCAGGGAGGCTGGGCCAGCAGCAGGGCTAAGGCAATGCTGCTGAACAAACCTCCCTGGTGGCTGTAAGCATCCCACCTTCTCCTACACCTGACAGGCAGGTGCCTGTCCCATGTAGGTGGGATGGGGGGAGGCATATTAGAAGCCACTGTGGAGGCAGAGCTGGCAGGATCGCTAAGCCATTACTGCTGGGACGGTCTCCTTCATGGCTTTAAGCACCCTGCAACCGCTGCTGCACCTGACAGACAACTGCCTGTTAGGTGTAGGAGGTGGGGGGAGTGTGTTGGAAGCCATCAGTGAGACTGGGCCAGCAGCAGCGCTAAAGTGATCCTGCTGGGGCAGTTCCCTGATGGATTAAAGTATCCTGGTCCTGCTCCTACACCTGACCACTTAACCCGCCTGTCTAGTGTTGGGGGGGGTTGTATTTAAAGGCATCATGGAGGCTGGGCCAGCAGCATCCCAGCTCCTCTCCTACACCTGACAGGCAAGTATTAGAAGCCACTGTGGAGGCGGGGCCGGCAGGATCACTAGGGCCTTACTACTGGGGCAGGCTCCCTCGTGGCTTTAAGTACCCTGCAACCGCTGCTTCACCTGAAAGAGAACCGCCTGTTAGGTGTAGGAGGTGGGGGGAGTGTGTTGGAAACCATCAGAGAGGCTGGGCCAGCAGCTTCACCTCACAGGCGGTCGGCCACTCCTGATTTCCTCAACTGTCATTAGCTCTCTGCAGTCCCCTGTAACTGGGGGGGTGGGTATTTTATACCTCAGAACACTGAGCTTTGCAGCTGACCAATCAGAGAGTGGGGGGTGCAGGGGGGCAGCTGCCTGGCAGCTGCATAGGGATCAATGGGGGGAGCACATTTTCCCCCTTTTGACTCCCTTTAGGGGTCGAATTTCTAAAAATCCCTTCTTAGTGAGCACCTACACCATGGTAGGAGTGCTCTCCCCAAATTTGGTTTGGCCTAGCCATTGATTTTACGGTGAGGGGACTTTCTTTTATATATATAGATATATGAACAGTGGGCTCTGTATTGCAGGTTAGAGTTAAAGGAAGATCTTGGGTCCTCAATGGGTGTAGACTATCGTACTAATCAGTAAACTGACAGTGCAGTCCTAAACAGAATTACACCCTGCTAAGTCAATGGGCCTAGAAGTGTGTCAGTCTGTTTAGGGCTGCACTGTTAAATGCTTAAATCTGGTGGCAGTTTATGATGCCTATCAACTCATTTCCAACCTTTTTACTTTTTCACGTCTACTACCAATGGATCAAGAGATTAGTTTCTGACTTGGGACAAATTCCTGCTTGGAGTCAGGAGCAAACTGCCAAGTTACTAATCTCCCAACAGACCCTTAAGTTGGACATGCATAATATGGCATTGCCAGGGCACCAGTTGAATCTTACGGCTGACCTCAGCATGCCAAGTAGGCAACCCAAAGAGGCATTGGATTGCAGGAGTTTATTTATACGCAGTTCTGTTGGCAGTGGGGAGGTGTCACGTCTGTAGAGATTATCAAAAGACATCCCAAGCACTAATGTCAGCTTCACCTTGTGATTGCAGAGCTGTGTTCTCTTTCCTTGTGACACATCAAAGACAACTGTGGAATTTGACTGTTTTGCATAAAATTGTGATTTTATGTATAGAAATCAATTGCAAATGCATACTGAAGGATATGCTAAAAATGAAAAAAAATCTACTTCTGTTTCCAGGGAAAGATTTTGAGAGAAACCAGGGCATTTGATGAAAACTGTGTACTCAGGGGCCAGGAGAAGAAGAAATACTGATGGAAATCATTATCTAAATATTATAACAGGTGTGAAGATATTGGGAGATCTCATGGGGAGAAGGGGATGGTGGTGAATTAACCATTATTCTAAGTAAATCACAGAGCTGGTCTTCTTTAACATAGTTGTGTTGTAACAGTTATTAAGGTTTCCCAGTAAGTGAATAGATGCTCAACCTTCCCTGCATAGGATTCAGAACATGGTTGCTATTCCTTCTGCATATAACATGAACATTGCTGGCAGACTAGTCAGCATGAGGAACAAAGTTTTACCTGGGCAGCAGGACAACATGGTGGGGTGAGAATGGGAGATCTTTTTTTGTGTATATTTCTTTGGGCCTGGAGGTATGGGTATAAATGTTAGCAGGCAGAACTGGTAACCTTGTTTTCATTCTACTACAACTCCATGTTCTGTGTATTTCTCAGCTTTAATGTGTCCTGCTTGAGGCTGAGGTACAGGAGTCAAGGTGGGAGGAAGCTGGATCCTGTGATGTATCATAGATGTTGTTCCAGCAAAGGCTGAGGGTGAACAGAGGCCTTAAGTAATCTCAAAAGGAGGTTGAGATATAGGCCCCTCCCCTCCTGGAGCAGGCTAGCAGTACTTCAAAGTGCCATGTTGGAACTGAAGTGGTTTAGGGTTTGAAGAGGTTTGAGGGACTGGTTGAGGAAAGACCTCTGGTGTGGTGGCAGTCTCTGTGGTGGAGGGTTCATGGTCTGAGTCTGAAGGTAGGGCTGTTTCCCAGGCTGATTCAGACTCGTGAAGCTCCTTGCATATCAAAGGGGGCTCCTGGATGTGCCACAACTGTCTCCTTCTGAGGTGGAGTTAGGTGCCCAGCTGCCTCCTCCTCTGAGTCTTTGGCCTTTTCTCCTAATGAGGAGGAGTCCATACTCTAGGCCATGACATAATTAAGTCAATGTTTTATGCTGTCCCCACCCTTGTAAATAATTTTGAGAGTGGCCATGCCCTCTGATGGTGTTAAGGTACCTGACAAGATGTATCAAGAATCAGCTCGGTGTGTGGGGGGTGAATTTCTTTCACAATTTATTCCTTTAGACTTGCACTGTGCTATGAGATGGAACAGATGTCCAAGAGAAAGAAAAAATAATAATAAACTAAGGGGAAAACAAACCTACTCTAAAAGTGTCCAGACCAGGGAGCAAGGGCAGCTTCAAGATGTGAGTCCATCAAGCAGCCCTATAGCTGGGAGTTTTTTCAGGGGGTGCTGGGAGGCTGTAATTAAATTAAATGTAAATTGAATTAAAACAGCCAATAAAATTGGCTGTGGACCAAATTGACAGTAAACAGGCTAAAACAGTAAATGTTTTCAGATTTCTTGAGGGGCGGGAACTCAAGGCAGTCACGACTCCTCCCCATTCCTCACTGCCCTTGTTGCTGATGTGATCGGCAGGCACTGCTTCCTCCCCCTTCTCACCATGGTTGCGGTGGCACAAAGTACCAGCAAGCACAGGAGGCTGCTCCCAATGTGAAGTCTTGGCCCACCCCCTCTCCTCTCTGAGACACAGCCCATTCCTCCATCTCTTTTTCCTTTCAAGGCTGGAGACTGAGTCCAAACTTGAGGTTGCAGTGGGCCCTCTCCTGCCCAGCTGCCTGAGGGGATGCGGCAGCTGGGGGGGGAGGACAGCAGCAGCAGTAGTTGCAACAATGACGAAGCTGGTGGGCAGCGTGGCAGAGGTGGAGCTAGGATTACTTGCAGCCACCAATGCAACAATCTGTGAGCCAGGTGAGTGGCCCCAACCGCTCAGCAGCACTGCTGAGGAGCTAGCCTTTGCCATCGCCAAGAGAGGCACCGGTGGCTTTAATTCCCCTTCCTTCATCTTTTCCCCCTGGAGCAATTACAAGCAAAGCTGCTCTTGATCCAAAATGGAGAGCCTGGGCTTCAGGTTGGCGTGGGTGGGGGGCACTGCAGATTTAATAGGGGGCACAGCCCCCAGCGCCCCATCACTGGCTATGGCCCTGGCATCAAGTGTGCATCTCTAACAAAATCTGCATGCATTGTGTTGCACTGTGGGGTTAAATGAATCTTATTTTATCCACCTGCAACACAAGCAATAATTTAAGGGCTGTGCTGATTCTTAACTGTGCTTTCTTTAGGCAGCAGAAATAAGATGGCATTGCATGGAAAGATGTTCATGGAAAAACAGCTGTCCTACTCACCCACCCCTACACTGGACAGCTTCACCTGATCCCTGGCGCTGTGCTTTTAACAGTGGCTTGATATACAGACATTAACAGGTGATGATGACCATCTCCATGTTGTGAAAAGCTTCCCCAGCTGCTAACATCCAACTACTGTTAAAACCACAGGCCAGCCCAGTTCTTTCTGTTCAGTTGGTTAACAAACATGTGGACAAGGGGGACCCAATAGATATTGTTTACCTTGACTTACAGAAAGCTTTTGATAAAGTTCCTCATCAAAGGCTCCTAAGTAAGCTCAAAAATCATGGGATAAAAGGACAAGTCCTTTTGTGGATCAAAAACTGGCTAATTAAAAGGAAACAGAGAGTGAGTATAAATGGGAAATTTTCTCAAGACTTACAGAAAGCTTTTGATAAAGTTCCTCATCAAAGGCTCCTAAGTAAGCTCAAAAATCATGGGATAAAAGGACAAGTCCTTTTATGGATCAAAAACTGGCTAATTAATAGAAAACAGAGAGTGAGTATAAATGGGCAATTTTCTCA
>NW_015169213.1:198578-205153 GCF_001447785.1 Gekko japonicus
CTCCCTTTCTCACAATATAAGAACTCGTGGACACTCAATGAAATTGCTGAGCGGTCAGGTTAGAACGGATAAAAGGAAGTACTTCTTCACCCAAAGAGTGATTAACACTTGGAATTCACTGCCACAGGAAGTGGTGGCGGCTACAAGCATGGACGGCTTCAAAAGGGAATTAGATAAGCATATGGAGCAGAGGTCCATCAGTGGCTATTAGCCACAAGGTAGGGGCTCTGGGGCAAGTGGTGCTCTGTGGTGCTTGGGGGGGGGGTCAACAGTGGGAGGGCTTCTAATGTCCTGGCCCCACTGGTGGACCTCCTGATGGCACCTGGTTTTCTGGTCACTGTATGATACAGAGTGTTGGACTGGATGGGCTTTTGGCCTGATCCAACATTGGCGTCTCTTATGTTCTTATGTTCTTAACATCCCCCACCTGTCTTTTTGCCTTCACTCATTTGTGAGCTCCTGAAACCAGCTCTTGAGAGTCAGTGATTGGGGAAATGACACTCAGGCACCATGGCTGTTTTAATCAGGTTCTTATGTAGCATGAGGGGATCTTTATGCCTGACAGATTGGAGCTCAGCTAGCACCCTTCTTTCAGTGTTAAATTAGGCTCTTTCCCATGTAGCCGTATCTATGAGCCTTCCCTGGAGCTCCCATTTTGCAACCTGCTGCCCATTTATCCTTTCCTTCACCTGTTGCCATTCATGCAAAACGGGAGGGGGACCTCCTTTACGGTTATGGTGCATTTTGTGTCCTAAAGTAAATTAGAAAACACAGATAGCACACAAAGTCCCATTCCTGCAGGAAACAAGCCCTATAATCTGAGATTATCCCAGTTAGTAAAGAGAACACCGGGGGGGGGGGGGCGCTCTTTCATTTCTGTACCTTCATGTGAAAATTGGTTGTTGAGTCCTAGAGAGATTATTCGGAAAACTTCAAAGCAGTGCCTGGGATGTTATTCTCTCATTATGGTTTCTCAAATGCTTAGTTGATCTTGTGATCTGAGAGCTAAATGCAAAATAAATAAATTTGCTCTCCCCATTGTTAGGAAGCTCCCACAGTTCAGTAGGTCTTAACATAAAAGAGCTTCATGAATTTTCATTTCTCGGCTGCTGTTTTGAATAGTAGTCCTGGTCATTATGAAGACAAAGTCTTTTCATCAGCTGTGGCTTGCCTGCAAGGGGTTTGTTGTTTCAAAAAGGAAGAACTGAGGGGTGAACCTGCTCCCACTGAATCCGCTAAAGACTTTGGTACTGGTGCCAGCAAGAAGTTTCCAGCTTGGAGACTGCAATTTGGAGACAGTTTGGGGCTTGGTACCTAGAAGGCATTTCCTGTTTGTCGGAGAGCCAGGGAAGTCTCCCTATTCAAAATTGTCAAGTGGGAATATAATGGGTAGACTAGGACTGTGTTGTTCATTCGGGGGCCTTGGACAAGTTATTGTTAGTATAACATACCTTGTAGAATGATTGTGTGGATAACAAAGAACAACTTGCTGTGTACTCCTTTGAGGAGAGGCCAGCTACCCAAATGAGGAACAATGCAAGCAAACTGTAGGCTGTAGGTAACAATGAAATAATGCTTGAAAAAAAGCTATGTAACAGGTATGGGGTTTTGTCTGCACTGTAAGGTGAAGATCTCAGCAGTGCCAGATGGCACCATTTTGCTTAAGTCCTTGTCTGAGCAGGCTTCTCATCTTCGTGTTAAACTGTTCTCTCCTCCCCACTCTCCATTCATTCTGGACCTTGGAAAGTAGCGTCTCCAGCATGTTTGTGACCTTTAGTAGGCTTAGCTGTAATGGCGCAGTGCAGCATTACTGTGTCCTTTGCGGTCACTCATTTTTGCTGCCCGTGTTGGAGTTTAATGCAATTGCGTATGCCTTGTGAATGTGGTGGAAATGGGGCCGGGTCTCAGCTGCTCTGTGTGATTGACTGGATATTTTTAGCTCACTTCTTAGAGCTTAGATTGCCTTACATGTGCCAGCCATTGATTCTGCTCTATTATACTCTCGTTTTGGCTGGGTTTGAGGAGCAGGGGAAGAATACAATGGATTGTTAGAGTCCTTATTGAATTGGTGTCTGGAGAAACTGTTTCTATAAGCAGAGATTGTCATTGGATGTGAGGAAATATTGAATCTGGATGGTCTGCTTTTTGATGCCACAAGTGCCACAAAGAGAAGTTTAGGTGATGGATGGAGGTAGAAGTAAAGAAGCAGGAGGAGGCAAAAGACCAAAGATGGGGAGGAAGTCAACATGTTGTCTAGTATAAAAAGGCCACCTCCAAACTGTCACAGCTTCTGTTCCAGAGCCTTACATGATTTGTGGTTGTCTGGTGCACTCTATATGTGCTGAGTGTCAGGGTGTTAGTATAAGCCCTGAATGTCTACATTACCTCACCAAAGACAGTGGTAGCTGAAGTGTTCCTTAAGACCCCACACACCTGCATTATTTTTCTTGGAGTTTACCCAGCCCTGAAGAAATCATCAGCTTTCCTGTTCTGGGAGAAGTTTCAGGCAAGTGGGACTTTCCCAAGCAATACTAGGAATGGCCATTACCATAATCTTTAATTTCTTTTAAACTCTGCAGTTATTTTTAATATAGCATATAATGCAGGAAACAGTGGTTCTTCATTTGAAAGACTGTCCCTAGAAATGTAGCCTTTTCATTAGACTAATTTGATGTGGGTGAGTGTTTTCCCATCTCTATAAACAGCAGACTAACAATGAACATTATCAGTTACCTTTTTGCCATGTAGAAACAAAGCATCTGGGCTGCTCAATAAGGGGGCTTGGCCTCTCTGCTCTGGAAAACAGTGGGAGTGGCAGTTTTAAGAGTACAGAATTGTAATATTTCAGTCTGCATGTTATAGCCAACACAGATTTTTAAAAAAAGTTTATTGGAAAAGCTGTCTAAGACAGCGGCCTCAATGTCAGATGGAATTATTGCAGTTATTTAAGGTGTCACCTGTTCTGGATGGGGTTGCACTCCCCCTGGAGGAGCTGGTCTGTAATCTGGGGGAGCTCTTGGACCCAGGCCTACTGCTGGGTAAGCAAGTGGCAGCTGTGGCCAGGAGTGCCTTTGTAAGCTGGTTAGCCAGCTACAGCTTTTCCTGGGCAGAAAAGATCTGACCACTGAGGTGCATGCCTTGGTTATATCTAGATTAGAGTACTGCAATGTGCTGTATGAGGGGCTGCCCTTCAGAAGTGTTCCGAAGCTTCAGCTGGTACAGAATGCTGGAGACAAAATGTTGATTGGAGTGGGCTGTACAGACTGTATTGCACCACTCTTGGCCCATCTACACTGGCTACCAGTCTGTTTCTGGGCACAATTCAAAGTGCTGGTGTTAACTTTTGAAGCTTTATCGGGCCTGTGACCAACATACCCCACCCCCTTATGAACCTAGCCAACCAC
Organism: Gekko japonicus; assembly: GCF_001447785.1. Classification (NCBI taxonomy): domain Eukaryota; kingdom Metazoa; phylum Chordata; class Lepidosauria; order Squamata; family Gekkonidae; genus Gekko; species Gekko japonicus. Next base: position 201,983 of record NW_015169213.1, read on the forward strand.
TACAGTCATCTTCTGCGGCTCTGCTTCTGGTACCTGTGTTTTCTGAGATTAGGCAGGTGGCAGCCCACAGGAGGACCTTTTGGGTTGTGGCACCAAAGCACTGGAACTCTCTTGCCTGGGAGATTCTTCTGTCCCTTTCTGTTGCCAACTTCCTCCAGCAGGTGAAGACTTTTTTGTTTCGTTTGGTGTTCCCTCAGTGGTCCCTCCTTCTTGCCCAATGTTTTAATTGTTGTTTTTTATGATTTTGTATGTATTTTAGCTCTGCTTTTAATTGTTTTAATGATTTTGTTGATTTTAATGTGTTTTTTAAGATGTGGTCTTAATGTATGTTTTAATTCTTTAGCCGCCCTGGTGGCCCTAATGAGGGCAGAAAGGTGTTTTGTCATTTTTTAAAAATTAATTAATTAACTAAAATGATTGAAAAAGAGCATTTTGTGGCAAGTGTTTTTTCTGTTAGGAAAGCCATTTATGCACATGTTCTAAGTATGCAATCATAAAATATATAGTCATTTCTTTGTTGTGTGGTGGAAGATATAACTTCATTCTAATATTTTTCTGGCTAAGCTAGGTTACTATTATTTGCCTGTAGGTAATATTGGGGTGGGGGTGGAGATCTGAAATTCCAGAATGTTTTGGTGGGATGAAAAATATTTCAGCAGTAGATTTTTTTCCTTCTCATTTGGGAGAGGGCAGAGTGAGTACAGACCCGGAAGAAAACTCTGGGCTTTCAAAAAAAATAGAGGTTCCCCCCCCATTCCAAATTTGGGGAAATGGCTTTCGTTTGCTTACCCTTTTGCATGGGATATATGTTAATGTAGTTAATGTGGCTAGGGTTCTTTGACCATGTCATTTGTCTGGGGCATTATAGGGATAGGAGGGGCAGGAAAGCAAGTTACTGACAGTATTCATACCTGAAGAATTGTTGCTTTCCTCGAAATCAGGGAGTATCTTACTACCCTCAGATATCCCAGCCATTAGCTATGTCTCCACTATGGGTGACAACAAGTTTATTATGAATAATACATCTTCTGCTTCTGGCCTAGAGAGTTACAAACTGATGTCTCAAAATGTTTATTTACAGTCACGTGATTTGGTAATACTTACTCTAGAGGCATATAATGTCTGTTCCCTTCAGAATACAAACCTCATTGTGCAGCGCTGTCAGTTGCATTTGCCATGCCACAGAGAGTCATGTAGAAACTCTGCATTTGGGAATTTTATAAGTACAGTATTCGCTTGAAGTCTAGTGGAATCCGCTTTGTTTCAGGAGAGTTTGGCTTTTAACTGCTGGCTGCTTATCAGTGCAACTTTTTGTTGGGTAATGTTTGAACGCACCACAAAATATCTGATGGTACATCCATCTTGTGAAAATCGTGTGTGTGTGTGTTTTGCATGGATTTGCAGGCAGATAGTGGAAACTGCCAAGCTCACCACTTTCTTTCTTTCTTTTCCTTTCCACAGTCTGAAGTGTCTGGTGAGGAGCACCTTTACTCTGATTTCCCAGAGATTGATTTATCCCAGTTGGATGCCAGTGACTTTGACACAGCCAATTGCTTCAGCGAGCTACAGTGGTGTTGTGAGCGCACTGAAACAGAGTCCAGCCAGTACAGCACAGATGGCTCTGAGCTTTTTCAGGTACTCTATACCATGGGTTGCCCTGTCAGCCTGGAGAGTTTGATCTGGGGCACAGTGTTCCTTCACAAGTTTCTAACTCCTCCTCAACTCTAACACAGTCTTTGCCAACAGAGTAATTGTTATACTAATGGCTAGCCCATTGTAGGGAAGAACACGTTTCTCAGGGAGGGTGTGTGTGTTATACGCAAATGTCTCTGATGTCACTACAGATACAGGAATATATTTGATTATTTATTTTAAAAATTATACACAATATGCTCAAGGTGGTTTATATAAGTCAGAGAAGTCATTCAATACAGAGAAATGTACCTGTAAATGTCCATTTGAAACGACCAGAAATAAAATAAGGCCAAATTGGTATGATCTTAGAGACTTAATCAGATGCCTCTTGAAAGAGACAAGTTGTTTAAGTCTTTATGAAAAGATAGCAAAGAGAGCACCTCTGGAAGCAGAGTTCCAAAGTAGGTGAATGCAGAGTTTTATTTTTGTTTGTTCTCAGGTATTTGTTTTCTTTATTTTTTTGGTACATCTCTGTGTTTTGCTATGATGGTTTTTTGGGTTTTTTGTTTCCATTAGTTTCATTAGAAAACACATTCCTGGTTATATTTTTTGTTGTTTGTTTGTTTTTCTGTCCAATATGGATGAACTCTTCAGAGGTTGTACCCCTGCAACCCACTCACAAGTGTGAGATGTTGCCTACCAAAATTCAAGCAGAAGGAAAAAGGATCCAGTATTATAAGTAACTAAAATTCTCACAGATGGCACTGGAAGGAATTTGGCATCCCAAGAGAGGGATTTTGGCATCTTAAGAAAGTATGGCAAAGGAGTCATGGAGGCTCTCACACAGTTTAGGGCTTTTCCATATTCTTATTTTCATCCTTTATAAGTTCCTGTTGCTTGAGTGGGGCTCTGTTCTGCTTGTATTTTGCTCCTTCTAGTGGCCAGTTCCATATATTGTTGTTGTTCAGTCGCACAGTCGAGTCCGATTCTTCGCGGCGACCCCATGGACCAGACCACACCAGGCCTTCCTGTCTTCCGCCATCCTCTGAAGTTTGCTCAATTTCATGTTCGTTGCATCTATGACACTGTCTAACCATCTCATCCTTTGCCATCCCCGTCTTCTTTGACCTTCAGTCTTTCCCAGCATCAGGGTCTTCTCCAGTGAGTGCTCCCTTCTCTATTGGTGGCCAAAATATTTGAGCTTCAGTTTCATTATCTGGCCTTCCAGGGAACAGTCAGGGTTGATTTCTTTTAGGATTGACTGATTTGATCTTCTTGCAGTCCAAGGGACTCTCAAGAGTCTTCTCCAGCACCATAGTTCAAAATAATCTATTCTTTGGCGCTCGACCTTCCTTCTAGTCCAACTCTCGCAGCCATACATGACTACTGGGAATACCATTGCTTTGACCATGATTAATTTCATGGCTGCTGTCACAGTCTGCGGTGATCTGGGATCCCAGGAACGTGAAGTCTGTCACTACTTCCACGACTTCCCCTTCTATTTGCCAAGGAGTGATGGGGCCGAATGCCATGATC
>NW_015169213.1:206864-211204 GCF_001447785.1 Gekko japonicus
TTGTATCCCAGTACTGACTGTTGCACTCTCTTGTTGACTATAAAGGCCACAGCATTTTTTCTATGAGACTCCTGGCCACAGTAGTAGATATAATGGTCTTCTGAGTTAAATTCGCCCATTCCTGTCCACTTTAGTTCACTGATTCCTAAGATATCGATGTTCAGTCTTGCCATCTCATTTTTGACCACGTCAAGTTTACCTTGATTCATAGATCGTACATTCCAGGTTCCTATGCAGTACTGTTCTTTGCAGCATCGGACTTTCCTTTCACCATCAGACACACCCACAACTGAGCGTCCTTTCGGCTTTGGCCCAGCTGCTTCACTCTTTCTGGGGTTACTTGTACTTGTCCTCTGCTCTTTCCCAGTAGCATATTGGACACCTTCCGACCTGAGGGTCCATATAAAAACCTGCAAATCTGCAGGGTGATTATGCCAGACAAAAATAATGTCATATCGATTTGGCCACTAGAGGTAGCAAAACACATACAGAACAGAAAGGATCTCCAAAGAAACAGGAACTTAACAAGCAAGGAAAATGAGAATGCAGAAAAGCTGTTCGGCAGCAGCAAGCAGGTAGTTAACCCACCAAAGAACCTGTGAATGCACAGTTTCTCGGTGAGGAAGCACTTGGCACAGGTAAAGAGTGGCACTACTACTTCTTTTATAGAATCCAGAATGTTCCTCCACCCCAACCCATGGAATAATGCAATGCTAGGTTTCTATGCCAGTCTTTCCTCCCAATCAGCACAAAATTTTCCAGTGGCAAGAGGTGGCTGGAAAATAGTCCTGTCACATTATCCCCCAGTTTACTTACTCTCTCCTCCAATTCCCTAATCAAACTGCTAGACAGCAAGGCAGAAGAAATTTCTCTTACAAACTTGTGTTTTGTGTTCACATTAGGTTTGCTAACTATATTTTTTTAAACCAGCATGTCTTGGTTTACTTTTTGATTAATTTGAGTATAATTGTAATAGGGTTGCCAGATCCCTCCTGGCAACTACTGGAGGATGGGGGGGGGCATACCAGGAGAGGGAGGTAGGCCCAAGCTACATCACTGGTGACTGTATACACTGGAAGTGACACCATCATGTTGGAACATCACAGTGACACTCTGATATTTGGGCAAAAACTCTGTGGTAAAAATAGACTTCTGCTATAGAGTTTTTGCCCAAATATCAGCATCTTACCAATGTGATGATGTCACTTCTGGTACATGCCAAAAGTAATGTTGTTAAGTCACTAGTGACATAGGCTGGACCTCCCTCCTGTTCCTGGTAAGAAGAAGAAGAGGTTGGATTTATACCCCACCCTTCACTACCCAAAGGTGTCTCAGAGCAGCTTACAAACTCCTTTCCCTCCCCCTCCCCACAACAGACACCCTGTGAGGTGGGTGGGGCTGAGAGAGCTCTAACAGAAACTGCTCTTTTTCAAGAACAGCTCTTATCAGAGCTACGGCTTGCCCAAGGTCATCCAGCCAGTGGCTGCCTATAGCATACCGTTCAAGGTGCTGGCTCTTACCTTTAAAGCCCTATATGGTCAGGGACCTATTTACCTTTCCTCACATGTGCCCCAGAGAGCATTAAGATCTGGATCCCAAAATCGCCTTGTTCTCCCAGGCCCAAAAGAGGCCAGGTTGGCTACAAGGAGGGCCAGGGCCTTCTCTGTGGCAGCCCCTCACTGGTGGAATAAGCTCCCAGATGACATCAGGGCCCTGAGGGACCTTCTGCAGTTCTGCAGGGCCTGTAAAATGGAGCTCTTCTGCCAGGCTTTCAAGTAGGGTGCCGCCTTGACATCATGGCCCTGGCCCTAATATTAACATCACCACCAACCTGGCCGTAACATAAACATCACCACCAGCTAGATGACTAACAACCTGGCAGGAGCCTGGAGGCGGCCACTCAAATGATGATAATATGGTCAGGTGTTTTATATTGTGATTTTAACTGAATGTTGTTTTAGTATATATATTGGAATTTTAATGTATGTATCTGTAAACATGTTGTTAGCTGCCCTGAGCCCGCCATGGCAGGGAGGTGTGGGATATAAATTTAAATATAAATAAATAAAAATAAATAAAGTTGTAGGCAGTGTTACACCCTTCTAAGTCAACTGAAATCAAAGGGCATAATTCTGTTTAGGTTGGCATGACTAATGACCCTTCTTCAAGGCACAGGGGTGACTACTGGCAAGATGCAGCTTCATGCAGTTGCACATACCAGGTGGAGTGATTGCTAGCCAGATTTGAAATAATGCATTATCTCTTGTGGAGAGAGACTGTCCTCCTAAAATATAGATGGAATGTTTCAGAATAATCTATAAACAGGAAGAGGGGAACATTAGAGTCCTGATTGTAGATGTTTTGGTGTAATGCTTATAAAATGTGTTCCTCCTGAGGTATTATCTGTGGAGGAAAAACACTAACATTATTATCTGCCCTTAGTTTGTCAAAGGAAAAGTGAAAGAGTAAGCCCCATGGGTAGGGTTGCCAGGTCCTTCCAAGTCCCTGGTGGGGGACTTTTGGGGGCATTACTGGTCCCCAACGTGATTATGTCATGAAGAATTACATCATCAGGATGGAGACTGTTGCCCCCTGCTTCTTGCCAAAAGCATTTAAAGGGTCCCTTTAAATGCTGTTGGGAAGAGTTGGGGAGGGGAGGCGGCGCACACCTGCACTCCAAGCTGCAAATTCATGGCTTGGAGTGCAGGCGTGCAGTCCCTGCCTCTTCCCAACAGCATTTAAAGGGTCCCTTTAAATGCTGCTGGGAAGAAGAGGAGGGGGCCTGCGTGCACCTGCACTCCAAGCCATGAATTTGCAGCTTGGAGTGCAGGCATGCATGGCCACCTGTCTTCCTTCCTTCCTCCTGCAAGATTTCAAGGGCCAGCTGGAGGGCCCTTTAAACCGTGCACTAGGGGTGGCCGGGTGGTCGCTCTTGAGGGCAGGGCTTTTACCCACCGGCCAGCTGGGTGGTGGTGGGAAGGAGCTCCCAAATCGGGGAAGCCTCCACTGGGACTGGGAGTCTGGCAACCCTACCTATGGGTGTTACCTAAAATAGCAATATTGGATCACCTTCAAGCTATAGTAAACTCTGTTTCAGAATACACCTCAATTTGTGATTGCTGAAGGCCTTTCTGTTTTCTTACCTATACACTCCTTGCACAGTATGTATATGTACATAATATGCTGCCTTAAACTAAGTCAAGTTACTTGCCTGTGTAGGTTAGTACTGTCTAGTACTAGTGGAACTAGTAGCAGTTTCCCAAGCAGGGGTCTTGCTTTTCAGTCGGAGGTGCTATGAACTGTATCTGAAGCTATAAGTCTGCAAAACATTGGCTGTACCACTGAGATATGGGGTATAAAGACTTCTGGTCTATGGAACAGCGATGGTAGACACTCTTCCCACAAAGCACACCTCAAGTGACACCCCCGCGGAGCCTTTGTGATAGACTCCAGGCCAAGGGGCTTTTGAGGGGTAGCTTCTTTGATGGCGTAATGCCAGAGAATTGAGGCTCCCCTCCACCCTGACAGTCCAGTCGCTGAGTGGACTGACTGGGACAAGCGCCGGAGATCGAGCGGAATGGCATAAAACTGAGCGTGGTCAAAGAAACTGACCGGCAATGAACGTGAGTTCTGAATAAAACGGAGTAGTTTGAAAAGCGATTCCCCCCCCCTGGCGGTTGAAACAGTGATTGCAAAGAGGGACGCCTCTTGTGCGAATGAGTGGCTAACGGACACAAAGGGGAGGAAGTAAACCGAAAGTGTTTTGAGAGACTTATCTGAATCGCGAAGTCGTTTGGCGAGTTTTCCGAGTTGTGTGGAAGTGGCAGAAACTGTAAACAAAACAGGGAAGATGGCGGCCCAGCAGAGAAATTTAAAACAAAGCCAGGCAGTCAGAGTCCAAGACCAGAAGAGGGAGCAGATGTCCTCAAACTCCTGGCGGATATGCTCAAGCCGGTGATGCAGCAACTCGATGGTATTAACCAGCAATTGACCGTGATGAATAAAAACTTTGCAGCACAGCAGCTTCAGCTGAATGAAACAGAGAAAAAAGTGGCGAAGGCAAACGAGAAAATTAAAGAGATAGACACCACAAGCAAGAAGTTGAAGAAAAGGCTGGGAGATGTGGAAACGAAGCAGAATTGCCAAGAGAATCAAGTTTTGCAGCTACAGATGGAAAAAGCTAACATAATTCTCAGGTTTCGGGGGGTTCCTGAAATGGATCGGCAAGATTTGAAGAGGGTGCTTGGTGAGATTATCGCTCCAGTAATAGGTTTAACAGCAGATGAACTGGTAAACGAAATGGAGTCAGCCTATAGGGCATACTCCAATTACATTAAAAA
>NW_015169213.1:211575-217969 GCF_001447785.1 Gekko japonicus
AACATATAAATAGCGAATTGTTATAAGCAAGAACTCTACAAGTATATTGTGATACTAAAACTAATTGTACTAACATTTTTACTAACAGTGAAAAGATCTCCTCCTCTTGGGATTTTAGTTTAGTGTGGTTTGCTTTCCTTTATCCTTAGTTGTAGTCCCTTCCCTAATATTTCTTTGTAGTTTTTGTAGTATTTGCAAAAAAAAAGAGAGAGAGAGATGGGGTATAATAGTGACATCGCATTTCTTCAAGGGGAAGAAGCCCAGCTAGTTTAGGAATCTGTACAAACTTTTTTTTCTCTGTCATACTTACAGAGAGCAAGAAAACAATCCTTTTTTGTGTGTTTTATCAAAACAACCCATTCTAGCGAAAGCTCTTCATCTCTTTAGGGGCTTCTGAGTAGGCATCTTTTTTATTTTTGGTTTTCTGTGTTGCCATTGTGAGCATTTCCACTTCAGCTACTTTGTTGTCAGTGTTCCCAATATATTTATTTATTTTATAGCATTTTAACCCTTTATATGTCACATATATAGGTGACATAAAAACAAATATCCTCTTTAATAGCAATAATTTTATTGAACTTTGTTTGAGTCCAGTGGCACCTTTAGGACCAACAAAGTTTTATTCAAGATATGATGCTAAGAGTAAATAACAGAGATCCTGTTGTACAGTGTTATATCTCCTCTGTCACCAGATCAACCATTCATCCCACTTCAAAAAAAAGTATGCTGTTAGTTACCTCCATGCTTGAGAGGATGTGAATGGGGCATAAGAACAGGATCTTAGTTATTTACACTTAGCACTCCACAATTAAGAAGGATACAGTTACACATTAATCTCCTATTTTGACATATTTATTTGCTCCACTGCGTGTTCACAATCTGCCTATACGTTAACTTTATGTTAACTTTTATTTCAATGTATCTGAGGAAGTGTGCATGCATATGAAAGCTCATACCTTGAATTAGAACTTTAAGACCAACAAAGGGGCCACTGGACTCAAACTTTGTTCTACTGCATCAGACCAACATGGCTGCCCACCTGGATCTATCGTTATTGAATTTTGTAAGTGTACCTTGCGGGGAGGGATAAAGGTGATGGCAGTTTTTCCTAAGTGGGGAGAAACCATGACAGAAACTGGGGTTTTCAAATTGACCCAGCATGAAATTCAGTCACTTCCCTTCTTGTGTCCCACACACAGTCCTGGGGTATTTTGTATATCCTGGCTGGGTTAGCCCTCTTAATTCCCCATTGCACAGGCTTATTTAATTCTCTTCTCTTTCTGGATCAGGACAAGGAAGCTGAGGAAAGGTGGCTATGGGTAGGGACGGGAGGGGGTGTCCAGGCTATTAGTATCTCTTCTGTAGATGATTAGTGCTCCATTAATTTGTGCTTAGTTTCTAAATGAAGCAAGTGTAGTAAAGCTAATGAGGAGGTGGAAGAGTGGGAGGGGGCTGCTGAGCCAATCATCCCATGATGTATTATTAAAAGGAAATTACAGGATACCGCTTCATGCATCCAGCTTGATTTTGAAACCTGATGGATCGTTCTGTGGTGGGTGGGAGGCAGTAAAGGGGGGAGGAGCTGTGGTTTCTAAGAGGCTCCTACGAAGCATCTCAAAATGACGTGGCCCAGGCATGTTAATTTCCAGTGCACAGAAAAAAAGCTTCTCCTTTTATCTAACTCTCCAGCTTCAGCGTCACCTCTATGTGCACATGGATATTTATAGCTGAGGCTCCCTCTTGATGTGTTGCTTGTGCTCTCTAAATATATGTGGTCCCATTATACAAGTCACTGAGCTGAGATGCAGTGCAGGTGGATGATGGAGAGGGGAAGATGAAAACTGCACAGATTGCTAAAGGGCGACAGCAACAGGGGTTCCTCTGCACACCCTACACATTTCTGCACCACTTTTGACTTTCCTCCCCAAGTAAATTGTTTTCCATTGGAGTGTGGTATAGAGCCAGAGGTAGTGTTCCCAACAATCAGGGCATGCTCTGAACCACTGCTACACTGAGGTCTCCTTTGGTTAACTTGATTTATCCTCCAGTGTGTCTCAGCTCAAGTATCTATTATATATCCACTAACTTTACTTCCATGTACCAGTTCTGGGTTTACCTGGGCTTTGTCCTTAGTGAGCCTCTGCTTCGTTCATAGACACACTCATTTATAAAGATGGAAATCTCCTGTGTGGTTAGGATGTCAGACTGGGATCTGGGAGACTCAAGTCCTGATCATCACACTGCCCTGAAGTTTGCAGTTGGGCTGTTACCCTCTCTCAGCCTAACCTCTCCCAGGGAGATGTTGTGAGGATAATAATATGGACAGGAGAACCGTGAAGTCTCTTTGGAGGAAGGGTGGGATAAAATGTAAGTAAGGTGGATAGATCAGTAGATAGACAGATAAGCAGAAAGAAATAGGGACCTGACTGGACCTCCTCACAGTTCTTTCAGCCTGATATGGCGCCCCAGCAAGAACCATGACTAGATTGCACGGCAGAGCATGAGTCAGTCTTCGTTCTCTCTCTCAGGAACCTGGGCAGTCCTGACTCAAGAGGGTACTCGTGATAGTTGGAGCCCCCCTAGCTACCACTGGGTGTAATTACAGCAGGGGGCCCAAGGAAGCTATGCTGATCAGCCTCAGGAGATGAGTTAGCAGGAGAACGAAGCGTCCTCTTTTGTGCTATCTGAATTGGCTAACAACTGTAGAAAAGATTTGGCCAGCCTCCTATCATATCCTGAGCACTGCTGTTTCTTTGGAGGTGCTCCAAATGTCTGAGACTGGTGGGGGAGGAAAAGGCTGTGAGTTGTTAGTGTTCAGTAAGATAGAATCTGGTGGGCAGCCGTGTTGGTCTGAAGCAGCAGAACAAAGTTTGAGTCCAGTGGGGCACCTTTAAGACCAACAAAGGTTTATTCAAGGTATGAGCTTTTGTATGCAATTGTGTCTGAAGAACTGTGCATGCACATGAAAGCTCATCTTGAATAAAACTGTTAGTTTTAAAGGTGCCACTGGATTCTGAACAACAACTGGATTCAAACTTTGTTCTGTTACTGTCCCCGTGAGACAGGGACCTACGTCTCTCAGGCGTGATTCACAAATACGTGTGTGTGTGGCTTCACTTCATCTTTTTGCACCTGTGGTTAGTGTACACCTGATGACTGGCAACTGAATATGTGGACCAACTCTTGTGAAAAGCATCTGATACAATGTAAAGCGATATTAATATTCCCTCTGTGGTATTCTGTCTGTGATGCAAGTCATCATTTGAGGCTGCAGTCAGCAAGTGATTGACGTGCATGTGTGAACCAAACCTCCGTGTCTGTGAGAAAGAATGCTGTCCATCAGCCAGTTCAAAATTGGCAGTTTGGCCATCAACTGAACATAGTACCCCAACCTATGTCTGTGTACAAAGACAGAATTTCTTATTCAGTGCCCAGGATTATTTGTAGCTGGAGGCATACATCGTGCTCTAGGCACAGAGTAGATGCTATCCAAGATGTGCTATGCCAGAAGTAATATTCACTCAAGCAGAGTATCAACAAACAAAGTGTATGCTATGTCCTGTTGTGGCAGGGTAAACTTTTATGAGGTGGCTCTGTTTGTGTTTGCCCAGACACCCGACACCACTGGAATGCACAGAAAGAACACAGCAGCAGTACCTGACAGATGTTAAATGATAAAGGATGAGTATACATGATGGATCTAAAATGTGCTTCTGTCTCTCCACTCAGTGAAAAGAAGGGCAGAAGGGGAGCCCTGGCACTCTGAAGTGTCTCATAGAAATAATTGAGAAGGGAAGTGGGAACTAAGAAAAACTATGCAGAATAAGAGCTTTTGCATCCAGGCAAATTGTGACATGGTCTAATGGGGGACTGAGAAATGAGGAGAAAGACACATCTTCCAGTTGTTTTTACACAAGGTGTCCAGTATATTAACATTAAACTGGGAGGAAAAGTGCTCAAGTCTTCTTTCCTGCCCCCCACCATAAGGATGGTCTTGGTTACTAATGCCTTCCAGCTAGTATTTTGTAGTGGAATTATTCACTGATTATGAACTTTTCAAGAATTCCTTCCCACAGAGATACCTTCACATCCCAGCTTTATGCAATTCTTGTAAAAGGTCCAGAATGATTGACAAGCCATCGTTGCGGGATGCATATTTTCTGTTGAACTTCCTGAGGAAAAGATAAACAGAGCAGAAATGTAAAAGACCGGTTGTTTAGGAATGAGTGGTGCCTGATTAAATGGATCCTGCTGATGTCCTGCATGCAGAGTGCCATGCCAATATTGGAAGGAAAATAAATTTGTTCAGAGAATGCTGCACCCTTGGTGCCTTCCTCCAGGATGCTGTCACTAAAGCAGCTAACAGAGCTGACATGAATAGTTGAGGTTTAGCACTCAAGATAAGAATGGCCACAGGAAGCATTCAAACTCAGTGGGGATTCTTCTCCTCCTTAAAGTCAAGCATATCTTTAGATGTCTGAGAGCCAATTCAAATGTTCAAGCAAGCATATGATACAATCCTCCATATGGCTATACTACATCAAAATTCACAAGGAGGTATTTGGATTCCCTGGCTAGTATTTGGATGGGAGACCTCCAAGGAATACCAAGGTTGTGATATGGAGGCAAGCAATGGCAAACCACCTCTGAACGTCTCTTGCCTTGAAAACCCTACTGGGTCACCATAAGTCACCTGTGACTTGAAAGCAACAATACAAAAAAAGAAATATACCACATGTTCTCCTGAAGATCTAAATTGGCTGGTACGGGATCAGATCAGAATTCTCAACTGTTTATGTGACTGAGCTTTTCAGACTCATAAAACAGATTCTCTTGAATAGGGTGTTGCTTTCAAAAAGCTTCCTGTTTTGAGGCGGTTCTGTTCAGGCCTAAAAGCAACATTGCTGTGACACTGCCTTTCTAAGGAAAACCCCAAAGTGCTGAGAAGAGGTTCAGCACTCCATTACAAATATTGAAATGATTTGTCAGGAGCCAAATTCCATATGACTACAGTTCCGTTAGCATTTGGGTCCCTGACCCCATCTGATTTCTGTAATGTTAATGGTATGAAGAGTGTTGGTTTATAGCAGGTTAGACCTGAAGAACCATGAAATAGCTTGCATGTTCAATCAGTCTGGAAAATTAGAAATATCAGCAAAGCCTTACTTCTTCAAAACAGGTGGTTGTTAAAATCCATTGATTTACCCTTCCCTGTACCTTTTCCCTATAAACAGCATTCTTCTGATTTCCAGGAATTATTTCAGTGCACACTATACTGTTAGTGATCTGAAACTCTACAATTTAAGGAACTGGAATGCATAGGTTGATTGGAATGTATAAATAGAAGTGGAATGCAGGACTCTATGGCCCTGTCTACTTCCTTGTGCCAGAAAAGTAACATTCAGAATTGATGAGGCACTCTCATTCTGGTTTCCTAGCAATTACAAGTGATTTCCAATATCTTTTTGTAGCATCTTGTGACAGCGTATCATGCTTGAGTCATCTGAGATGTTTTGCAAAACTCTATCTTATGCAGGCACCTTATTGGTTCTACCTCATAGCTAATTTGGATGGCAGGGACTCATCTCATAGGATGGGTTATTGTTTGGTGTGGGCTTCTACATGGAAGACTAAGATCCTGTGTTGTAATTGTATAGCATCAAGACTCTCATATGTGTGAATCATTTTCCTGAAGGCCTTGCCACAGCTCATACTAAAGCTTCTTTTTAACACTTATTTCTTTATTGGGTGCTCAGATTCACTGATTCGTTTCTTTGGGTTCATGAAGTTTGAGTAATGCCAGTTTCTCCCTCTGAGAGGAGGACATCTTGATGGGTGTTTCCCACCCTATCCTTAGGGAGGCAGGAACCAAAACTTCACTTCCTGTCCTCTTGGTGGGACACGCCCTCAATTCAGTTTCTGTTCCTGCCTCAGTAGGGAGAGCAGCACGAAGTTGGCACTCGTGCCTTTTTTGACTACTTTCTGTTTCTACTGGCTTTCTGTTTTTAGCCTTAACTCTGTAGATGTTCCTCCTTCTCTGCGCCTCCTCCCCCACTTGTTCTCTTCTACCTTTTTCCTTTCCTTGACTGAACTCCCCCCTGACGCTCTGGCCTGGAGCATGTCAGACCAGGGAGACTTGAACTGATTCCTCTCAGAAAAAGAGAGGGAAAACGCTCTGCCGCCAGCACCTCCTAATATTAAGAAACTGTATGTTTTGCTTAACTTTACTGTTAAGTTCTTACAGGTCCCCCTAGTGGAAGCACCGATAACAGCACTCCAAACTGCTGGCCTCTCAGAAGATGGAGAGGGAATGGTAAGAGATAGACAAGACAGAATAGCAGAATTTGCGATGCGCAAAACCACGAGGCCACAGACATGGCGATCAGAGTTTCAG
>NW_015169213.1:218381-218806 GCF_001447785.1 Gekko japonicus
GAAAGCTTTCTTTGTAACCAGACAGAAGGGGCACAGGCAGTCTATCCTGTTGTGGCCAAAAATACTTTAACAGGTTCAATCGAGATGTTAGACGACCTTCATGGGGAACATCCAGGAGAAATTCCCTTTCCCTAAAGTCCAGACAGACCCTTCTCCCCTAGGGATGACAAATCAGGAAGAGACATCAAGGCACCCAAGGCATGACTATGCCTCGGCGCCAGTGGGGGACGCCTATTGCTATTTCACCAGGAATGGGTCAAGTCCAATGCAGACAACTGGTCTTGGGAAGTCACTTCCGAAGGCTCTTCCATTGGATTCCTGAGCAGAACCCCAGACCGTCTCATCCCCTCACCAATAATAAAGGGCTCTGTCAAACTACAAGAACTCTGTTTGCTATTCATCATCTATCCAGCGTCCTGGTCATA
>NW_015169213.1:218913-220537 GCF_001447785.1 Gekko japonicus
TTTTTTGCCGTTACAAAAATAACGGAAGCTGGAGGGCCATCTTGGACTTGAAGTTCCTAAACAAATTTGTGAAGTTACCCTTCACTGCATCACAGAGGTCCTACGACCAGGGGAGTTCCTGACATCAATAGGCTTTTGACAGGGGCATGCCTATATGTTCCTATCTTTAGCTCTCAGCACAAGTCTATACAGGACACATTGGACACTATCCAATGTCTACAGAATCTCAGCTTTCGGGTGAACCTTCAGAAGAGTCCTCTGATCCTCCCTCAATCAATACAACAACTTAGGGGTGATTTTGGACATTTCCCAAAATCACATCTTTCTCCCCAGTGCCAAGGTGGAGAAAGCCTGGTTGTTCTGCCAAGGTGCCAAGGTGAAGAAAGCCTGGTTGTTCTGCCGCTAAATCATCAAGAGCAATAGTCTTCGTTGATGACCCTTGCCAAGCTGATGGGTCTGTTAGTATATTACATACACACTGTTCCTTGGGCTCTTTGGCATGCGAGACCTTTTCAACAGCTTCTGCAACCCCACCAGTACAGAATCTTGAAACGAAAAGATCTACCGGTCAGGATCTCTCTCAAGGTATAACTTGGTCTTCCTGGTAGACCAAAACACAGCACCTCCTACAGGGTCGCATGTACTACTCAGAGGACTGCAGCCAGATTATTACAGCTGGCAGCCTCCAGGGCTGGGGGGCTGTTCTTCTCAACTCTATAACTCAGGGCCTATGGTCCAGAGAGGAGAAGAGATTGCCCACGAGTCTCTCAGAACTGAGAGACATTTGGCTGGCGCTCCTCCACTTCCATTCATTAGTATCTGGACTCCACGTACCAATCTGAACAGGCAATAGGGCTGCCAAGTCCTACATACACAGCCAGGGGGGTTCCAGATCCTCACGTCTGTACCGAGAAGCATTCCAGTTGTTCCTATGGGCGGAACCCAACATTGCCCCCATCAGAGCGAAGCACATAAAAGGAGTCCTGAATACCCAGGCAGAGGGGCTCAGCTGTTGCCAATTGCTAGAAGGGAAATGGTCCCAGGAACAGGATCTGTTCCAGATGATAGTAAGTCGATTCGATCTCCTAATCAGGGACCTGTTCGCATCTCCGCTTCAAGGTGAGAAGGTTCTTCACCAGATTCTATCTCCGCAACACAGAGGCGATGGATGCACTGATGTCTCAGGGGCCCTCTGGTCTCTTGGTTGCATACCCACCGACTTCTGTTTTACCAAGACCTTTGAGGAAGATACGAGAACAGACGGTGGAAGTAATAGCAGTGGCCCTGTACTGGTCACGGAGACTGTGGTTCTCAGAGCTCCAGCATTTCGCACTACAACCACCCTTCCATTTACCAGAGATGCTGGACATGCTGAAACTGGGTCCAATTCTGGCACCCAGATCCAGGTTAGCTTCACTTGACCGCTGGGGCAGTCGAGCAGGAGAAGCTTCTCAGATTAGGGTACTCAAATAAGGTGACTGGCACCATGCTATTTTCCAGTAGACAGTCCACCTGTCGCATATACAAGATCACCTGGAAGGCCTTCGTGAGATGGGCTGGAAGGAAGAACATTGACCCTCACATCAGGAATGTTCTAGCCTTCCTACAAGATGGTCATGACTCG
>NW_015169213.1:220675-274890 GCF_001447785.1 Gekko japonicus
TCCTTGAAGTGGCTACAGACGAAAACATTGTTCTTAGTGGCTGTAACTTCAGTTCATAGGGTGCCAGAGCAGGGAGCTCTTTCTGCCAACCCTAGACTTTGTGTTCTCCATAGGACAAGGTAGTGCTGTCTTTAGATCCTACCTTTCAGCCTAAAGCAAACTCTCGATTCCACGGATCTCAGAAGTTCTATCTTCTTTCCTTTTGCCCAAATCTGTTTTCATCCAAGGAAAGACTATGGCACCCGTTGGATGTGTGATGAGCTCTGGAGACCTTCTCTTCTGCACACACAGCTTTAGGAAGTCAGAATCGCTGTTTATTCCCATTTTACCGCCAATAAGGGGTGCAAGATGTCCAAGTCCACTGCCAGCTCTACTCTGAAGTAGTGCATTGCTGAGGCCTATAGGGCACAGAAGCTGGTTCTTCCACCAGACATAACGGTTCTTTCGATCCAAAGTGTAGCAACGAACACGGCTTTATCCAGCCAGGCCATAGTGGGAGAAATTTGCAAGGCTGCCACGTGGTCCTCTGTATACACGTTCATAAGACACTATAAGAGCAATCTCTTCGACTCTGCTGATACGGCCTTTGGGCACAGAGTCCTTCGACGATGACCCACCCAAATACTGAGGACATTGATATGGGAGGTCCTATCAAGATGTCCTCCTCTCAGAGGGAGAAAGGGCCATTGGTACTTACCATGAAGGGTCCTTCTCCTCTGAGATAAGGAGGACATCTTGGCCCTCCCGTGTCATCGTCATCTTTTTCTGCTAGTTCTATATCTTCTTTATCTGTTTGGTCCTTCCTGTCCCTGTCTCACTCCTTGTCTATTAATAGTTTCAGTTTTTTTGCAGTTCAGCCAAAGTTGGCTCAGTTATTAAGATGTTGTTCGATGCATTACTGCTGCTGGGAGTTACCAAACTGAATTGAGGGGCGTGTCCCACCAAGAGGACAGGAAGTGAAGTTTTGGTTCCTGCCTCCCTAAGGATAGGGTGGGAAACACCCATCAAGATGTCCTCCTTATTTCAGAGGGCAAGGACCCTTCATGGTAAGTACCAATGGCCCTTTTTCAATGCTGCATTTGCATAATGGTTTATATACTTCCGTTTTATTGCTTGTATAGGAAATCTTTAAAACACTTTAATATCAATATATTTTTCTCATTCCCCTAGACCTACAGGTGAGCTTATTATTGCAGAGAGAAATCTACACAGTGGGGAGTCTGAAGTGAGCTCTTAGGGAAATGTTTTATTGCTTGTTGTTCACAGAAATCAAATTCTTGAGCAGGTTTATTTTAATGATGTATTAATTAAGACTCAAGTATCAGTATTACTCCAGCTAAAAAGTAAGAATTGTGTTTATGCTACAGAAAGCACTATGACTACTCTTCCAGACTTCAGATAGAAGGTAGTAATTTTGGCAGGAACTAAGAACGGTGTCCTGAATTCAGAACAGACCCATATTTATTCTGGACACAAAAGTCTTTAATATTTTCCTCTTCAAAATTATTAGTTACTTAGGATGGATAATAATTTTCCAAAGTACATAATGTAGCACCACCCATTATTAAGATCCTTCCAAGTAATTTCATAAGCATTCCTAGATTTGAAAAGAAATTGACATAGTATGTAAATTATAAATTAATGTAATTTGCAGAGAAATTGAAACAGTATGTAAATAACTATAAATTAATATAATATGATGTAATATAATATGAAGTAAACTGGTAGAATTATTTTCTTGCCCAAAATGTAAACATAAAATTAAACATTATATAATTGCCTATTTAAAATACTTTATCCGTTTAAGTTGATGGCATTTTAGGTATTATCACTGGTCTAATATCTAGATCTGCCAAATGCAGCAAAGACTTGTGGGCCTCCCAAATAAGAATAATGACATCTCTGTAGTTTTCTTGTGAGATAAAATCAATTGTGTAATCTCTGCCATTTTGTATTTATTATGCTGTCCCAAAGAGAAACTTTTAACAGAGATGCTCTTTCTCTAAACTTAGTGGAGAAGTAGGAACTGTTGCTACTGCACCTACTATTTGTAGCCTAAGGGGTGAGAGAAGCCATCATGTTATTTTTACTATTTTGTTTCTCCTACCTTGGTGATAATACTGTAGTAGCTGAGAAGGGAGGATGCTATCATTCTCCCATAGGCAATTACGATCTGCCCCAGGGAAATAGCTAATTGCATTTCTGATTTTATGTGTTTTGCGAGAGATGGAAGGAGGTAAGAAGTGTTGCTTTATTATAGCTTTTTATCTTGATGCTTGGAGACTCCCTCACTACATACCTATTTCTCAGTTGGTAGGCATAAAATGAACTCAACTGAGTAGTAAAAAGGAAATTATTACTATCCTCTCGGTGTGCGTGTAATGTGGTGGGCATCTTTTTTCCAGCATACGTATTCACCTATTGACATCTTCATAGTTTTTGATATTTTCTGAAAAAAACAAAAAAACAAATTAGCATATCACATCCTGGGAAACTCCTACAAGATAATGACTCAGCCCTACCCCACCCTCATGAGTAGATATAATATACCTAACTTTTTTCTTCTCACCTTGACACAGAGAGTACTCTATCTTTCTGTGTTATACCTCTAAGGATGCCAGTCACAGCTGCTGGCGAAATGTCAAGTACTACAATGCCAAGATCACGGCCATACAGCCCGTAAAATCTACAACAACTAAAGAAATAACCCTTGGCATATCCAAAGACATATATACTAGACCCATGAAATGGCTAAGAATCAGGAAGATACAAATGAAAATAACAACTCTGTCTGGCAAGAAAATTGACTTGCCTGTTCAGAATGGGTTAGCTATAAAAGAACTAAAATATCTTGGAATTCATAGCTCGCACAGTGAATTGGCTTTTATATTTTATGTCTGTAAGCATCATGAGCCATGTTTTGCATCTAACAGGTCATAAGATAACAGTTTGCCAGTTATGGTAATCACTTCTTGTTTACCTGACCCACAGGTGAGCCAGTTACTTGAAGGTAAAAAGCTTAATAGAATCCCATCATCAATCTCTTATACCAAGCTGTCTCAATAAATGCAATTGTCCAAGAAAGGTCCTTGTATACATTACAAGATTAAAAGAAGATAAAAGCTGTGCACAAGCCTACCTTTTCTGTGAAACAGATGGCAAAACCATGGAGTTCTATTCATTAGAAACGACGACTGAGGGGTGACATGATTGAGGTTTATAAGATTATGCATGGGATAGAGCAGGTAGAGAAAGAGGTACTTTTCTCCCTTTCTCAAAATACAAGAACTCGTGGGCACTCCATGAAATTGCTGAGCGGTCGGGTGTGGTAATCACTTCTTGTTTACCTGACCCACAGGTGAGCCAGTTACTTGAAGGTAAAAAGGTACTTGAAGGTAAAAAGCTTAATAGAATCCCATCATCAATCTCTTATACCAAGCTGTCTCAATAAATGCAATTGTCCAAGAAAGGTCCTTGTATACATTACAAGATTAAAAGAAGATAAAAGCTGTGCACAAGCCTACCTTTTCTGTGAAACAGATGGCAAAACCATGGAGTTCTATTCATTAGAAACGACGACTGAGGGGTGACATGATTGAGGTTTATAAGATTATGCATGGGATAGAGCAGGTAGAGAAAGAGGTACTTTTCTCCCTTTCTCAAAATACAAGAACTCGTGGGCACTCCATGAAATTGCTGAGCGGTCGGGTTAAAACGGATAAAAGGAAGTACTTCTTCACCCAAAGAGTGATTAACACATGGAATTCACTGCCACAGGAGGTGGTGACGGCTACAAGCATGGATGGCTTCAAAAGGGAATTAGATAAGTATATGGAGTATATCCGTGGCTATTAGCCACAAGGTATAGATAGGGGCTCTGGGGCAAGTGATGCTCTGTCTTCTTGGTGCTTGGGGGGGGGTCAACAGTGGGAGGGCTTCTAATGTCCTGGCCCCACTGGTGGACCTCCTGATGGCACCTAGTATTTTTGGCCACTGTGTGACAAGAGTGTTGGACTGGATGGGCCTTTGGCCTGATCCAACATTGGCGTCTCTTATGTTCTTATTAGAGTGAAGTATTATTTTAGCAGGGAATGGGATACCAGGAGCTAAACTTAGTGGTAGAAAAATTGGTTTGGTATAAGCTAAGATGTATTGAGTGCAGTAAGATTTCATTAAGATCCACTGGCATATACCCATCTATCCTAGAGACACATTTTTACAGAAAAGAGGGGATAAAGAAAGTGGGCATAGTAAAACAAAGTCCCTTTTAATTCCCTTTAGTTCATTTATTAAGATACTTAATATTTGAAAAGTTGCAGTGCTAAGGGGCAAGACTGCAAAATTATTCCTTAGGGTTTTTTAAAATTGGAATTAATTGGTAGCCTTGAAATTTTCCATGGATGTATTCCATAAAGGTAACCATGTTAATCTGCTGCTGCCAAAGCAACCAGGGGCTTTGAGACACCTTATATAACAAAAGTGACATCAAGTAGCAACCAATTTATGGTAACCCCAGCAAGGGGCAAGTGATAAGCAAAGGTGGCTTGCCATTGCCTTCTTCTGCAGTCTTCCTTGGTGGTATCCTGTCCAAGTACCAATCCTGCTAAGCTTCTGAGATCTGACGAAATGGGGCTATACCATGATACCTTCCCTCCTTCTGACTCCTTAAAAACTAACAAATTTCTTGTGCTTTATTACCTGCGTTTATGAGGCAGAGCTCAATTTGCCAGATACATGAAGTGTGAATCCATTTTTTCAGTTCAGAAAAGAGAACATTTTGGTTCCTCAGTGAAGCAGAAAAATTTGAAATAAAACATAAACATAGAGTCAACTTAAGCGATAGACTTTAGTTTCCAGAAGACAAATCAGGAGTTAGGTATTTTACCATGACCAGGGGCTCTCTTTTCACCTTTTCCCTCTCTACAGCTTTATATGGGCCTTTAGAACTATAGTTAAAGACCTGATTTTGTTATATTTTTGTACAGTAGCTTTTTAGTATATGAATATGAATAAAGATATATTCCTTGTTCCTCCAAATATGTGAATTGGGTTTATGAAATCAACTATTGCTCCTGAACCTATACAAGATCAGTTTTCAAGTGTGTCTCTTGGTTACCTCAGAAGACAAATTGGAAGTACCAAAAGAGCATTGTAGTAGAGAAAGTATCTTCTGGGCTTTTCTCCCTAAGAGCCTGGTCCTTAATTTAATGAAATGGACAAAAGTAACTATGTACCTCTCTCTTTTTTCTGGCTACCTTTTCCTCTTTTGTCTATTTTCTCCTTTTTTTCATTTGTGGTTTGCGTCAGTTGAAGAGGGAAAAGAGGGCAATTTTACTTAATTTCCCTGTCATCACTCAACCTCCTTCCCCAATCCCAGGCAATTCTCAGAAAAATCAGCAATGGGGAAGGGGACAGTGGGAAAAGAAACACTCCACTAGCACCTTTTGTGAACTCTTCCAGAGGATCCAATCCAGGGCTTGTATGTTGCGAGGACCCCTGGACAAATACCTGCCTGTGGGATACCTGCAACTGTTAGAGGTCAAGAACAATTTTTGTTCACAAATGCAGTGCTTTACTTTTACCCACAGGAGTTAATTGCAGGCTTTCCTCTATATTGTAAAGAAGTGAAGGGATGCAATGCTGAAGAATGAGCTAAATCTGCTGTCTACAAACCATCCCATCATCCAGGCCAAGAAGCTACCTAGGTTGCCACAATCAAAAGAGACTTACCTCTTTTGGCAGTGGCATAGCAACAGGCACAGCTCGTAGCCATTGTTGCTTCCTAGATCCATGCTTCTTGGGCTTGTCTTGCTTTACCACCAAGGCAGCTTCAGATCTTCTTCAAGCAATGCTTGGACTTCACTTGCTCCTGGCTGCTGAAGACATGCTTGAAGGTGATGAGCATGGCTTATTATGCCCATTTTCAACTCCCAGATGTGACCTGCTGGCGAAATAAGGCCAAGGACATTGAATTTATTAGCTATCTCAAGCAGTTTGATGTCATACTTGTTCAAGGAACTTGGTCTCCATGCCAGATTCAGATTGGAGGGTATAAGTCCTATACCCTTCCTGCCTTCAGAAATAATACAAGGGGTCACTTCCAAGCAGTATTGTCTATTTTCGTCTCCTCATATCTCTTCTCGGAATACATCACTTTAAAGATGACTAGCCTTATGGCACAGGCCATCAAACTTGTCCTTGGTAAATCTTCTCTAATTATTGTGAATATATATGTACCATCCTCTTTAGACAATTTAACTCTTTCTCAATGTTGGGAACACTTGGCTACAATTATGGAGGCATTAGAGAGGAAATTTCTGTCCATGGAAATAATTATAGTGGGTGATTTTAACGCTACAGTAAGAAGGGATTGCAGCATCAGGGTCCAGTGAAGACCCTGATGCTGGGAAAGATTGAAGGTCAAAGAAGACGGGGACAGCAAAGGATGAGATGGTTAGACAGTGTCATCGATGCAACGAACATGAAATTGAGCAAACTTCAGAGGATGGCGGAAGACAGGAGGGCCTGGCGGGATCAACACTCTAATACTTCATATGTCTGAGTCACTGTGTGTAAAATCTGACATCTTAAACAAAAGAAATAATAACTTAGCAAACCCTGTAAATCCTTGGTTTGATAGGGAATGCAGAGAAGTAAAAACCTTGCTACGTAGCATTTATTGTCACTATCGTAACTCGAAAGCTCTAACGTTGCCTCCAGAATACTTTAAGCTTAAGAACCAGCTCCAGCAGCTCATTTAAAAAAGAGGAATGATTATACCAATAGCCAATGGGAACAATTATACTATGCCGCAACTTTAAATAATTCAAAGAAATTTTGGGCTATAGTCTCGGGTGCATTTCGTGCTGAGGATCCCTCCATGTCTGCCATCTCCTCGTATGTTTGGTACCAGTATTTTTCAACTCTATTCCACCAAGAGCGAACCTATGCTAGTGAATCACTAGAGTTTGTCCTAGAGGACCTACCTGACTGGCCACCTGTGCCATCTAACAAAATTAAAGAATTGATCAAAAAAATGAAATCAGGGAAAGCACCTGGCCCAGACATAATTCCTCCTGAGATTCTAAAATCATATCCAGATTAGTGGACCGCTCACATGAAATTGAGCAAACTTCAGAGGACGGCGGAAGACAGGAGGGCCTGGCGGGATCTGGTCCATGGGGTGGCGAAGAGTCGGACTTGACTGTGCGACTGAACAACAACAACAACAAAAAGCTGTTATAATTACTATGGGATTAGATGCATCTATTAGAGAAGATCTATACTCCAGAAGAGGGCTAGATTTAAAAAGTTGTTGAGTTTTCCCTGCTATACGATCATTCCAAGGGATTTTAGGTAGTAAATCAGTCTCAGAGAGTTGTGAGATCAGGTTAAATGAAGTAAAGTATGAGGGCCAACTTATAGAGTTAAAATGAGAGGGGAATGATCACTAATAATAAAATAATCTTTTGTAAAATCTTTGACATGCGGTTTCAATGAGGGAGAAATTAAAACATAATCGATTACACTACAGCCCCTCGGGGAGACAAAAGTAAATTCTCCAGAGTTTGGGAAGCCAATCAGACCATTTAGCCAGAATCTGTTAAACTGCATGCAGAATCTGGCAAGACATATAACTGCTGGGTTTAAAAAGCTGTCTTTAGAATGTCTTGGATAGGAAAAAGTAGGTGGAAGGGTATTGTCTTGATTGACATCAAGAGCTTTAAGAGCTTTCTACAATGGGCAAGTTGTATACTAAACATTTATTAGCCAAACTTACTCTCTGGATGTCGCAGCAAAAAGTTTTGGGTCCAGAACAGTTAGGCTTTTGCAAAGGGAAAACCACCTTAGATCATGGTACTATTCTATATCATTTGATCAATAAGTATGTTATTCAAAATAACTCATAATTATTTGTGGCTTTCCTAGATCTGAAGGGAGCTTTTGACTCAATTGATAGGAAACTTCTTTGGTTTAAATTAAATTAAATCAACTAAATATGGACAAAAGACTTCTTATGCTTATCAAGAAGCTATATACCTCCAACACTTGCCAAATTAAATGCTCATTAGCAGGCAAATTAACCCCGAAAATCCCTACTAATATGGGAGTCAAACAGGGTTGCATTCTAGCTCCCTTTTTATTTAATCTTTTTCTCAGTGACCTTGCCCCTCACTTGTCAAGAGTTGATTATCATAGCCCCAAATTTGGCTCTACATGTACCCCTACTTCTGTATGCTGACCATACGGTATTGTTGTCTCATTTCAGAGTTGGCTTAAAACGCTTACTGACCTGTTGCCTTGAGTTCTTTACAACTAACAAGTTACAGCTGAATCATGGGAAATCAAAAATCCTAGTCTTCTCTAAAACTTCGAAACCATTTACATGGATAATTGGCAGAAAAGAAATAGAACAAGTTAAGCACTTCAGATACCTTGGCCTCTATTTTCAATACAATGTGTCTTGGTTTATCCAACGCAAACATGCAATAAATACTGCTAATATCAATGCTTCAGCTATAACATGATTTTTCTACAGTAGAGGTAACCAATTTGTACCAGCTGCTTTAAAAATCTTTAATGCTAAAGTGATCTCGCAACTATTGTATGGCATCCCGATATGGATCAGAGCTCTTGACAGTGCCACCGATTGTGTCCAATCCAAATTCCTACATAAAGTATTGGGCTTGCCAAAGTGTGTCCCATATGAGTTCTTTGCTTACAAGCAGGTCTGAATCTAGTCGAAACCAGAGCATGGCTTATGACACTTAAATATTGGCTACGTCTACATTATAATTCTGACCCAGGGTGCTCTCAGAGTCTAACATGTCAAACTGGCTAACATATATTGAGCAAAAAAATTAAGGCTATGGGTATATTTTTGGATTCACTGACTATGCTTCCATCAGCGGGTGCATTCCAGTTGATCAAACAGAGGATGTTGTATATTGAGCGTCAGGAGTTACATAGTCTCGCCAACAAAACCTGCTCTCCTCTGAGCTTTGTGATTCCCCTCACTGTAGGTAGGATGGCTTCATATTTATCCTCCCTACAAGTGCCACAACTACGCAGAGCTTTCTCTTTAGCCAGATGCAATGCCATGCCATCTGTCATTCTATATGGCAGATTCAATAAGACAGCATATGTGGCTAGACATTGCCCTTTCGGATCTGGATGTGTTGAGACGGTCTTACATGTTTTGTTGCGATGTCACTTTTATGTAAATATATGCTCTAAATAGCTAAACTCTATATTGGTCAACATGATGGGTTTTTCAGATTCCCATAAAGTTTACAAACTTTTGAATGAGTTCTCTGTTGAGGTAACTGAAAAAGTGGATAAGTTCCCTCAGTCCACCATGCTGCTACACCAAGGGAAAGTACAGTTGTAACCTATTATTTTATTCAATGTATTTGTAATACAGTGCCCTACTTGTATACTTTGTTCTACTTATATATGCCAATAAAGGCTGACTTGACTTTACTTTACTTGAACTCCCACCACCAGCTGCATCAGAGGCAAGCTCCAGCAATTGTGTGTGTGTTAAGTTGCTGCCAAGCTGCCAAGTTGCTTCTGACTTATGGTGACCCTATGAGTTAATGACCTCCAAAACATCCTATTGTTAACAGCCTTGCTCAGATCTTGCAAACTGAGGGCTGTGGCTTCCTTTACTGAGTCAATCTATCTCATGTTGGGTCTTTTTCCCCCTGCAGTCTTCAACTTTTCCTAGCATTATTATCTTTTCCAGTGAGTTTTGTCTTCTCATTATGTGACCAAAGTACAATAACCTCAGTTTGGTCATTTTAGCTTCTAAGAAGAGTTCAGGCTTGATTTGCTCTAGAACCCACATTTGTCTTTTTGATGTTCCATGATATTTGTAAAACTCTCCTACAATACCACATTTCAACCAGGCACCCGAATACCTTGAAACAGCCATGGTCTCATTTTGAGTTTTGTTTCTTATGTAGATACAACGCTTCCTTAGAATACTCGTCTCTAGTAGAGCCAGTGTGGTGTAGTGGGCAGAGTAGCAAACTAAGATCTGAGAGACCCAGATTCAAATCCCCACTCTACCATAAAGCTAGATCACTGTAGAACAGTTTCTTTTAGCCTTACGTACCTCAACTAATGAACAGTGATGGTAACATATGAAATATTAAGGGCTTTTTTTTTCTGAGGGAACACTCCGGAACGTTTAAAAGTTCATGAGTTTTCAGTATACAGATTAAAAACTTCATTTCCCTTTTGAGAATTCGGGCACCATTTTTTCCAAAAAGAAAAAGCCCTGCATATCATGTAATGGTTCCTTGACAAAATTGTTAATATGAATTTACCCATAGAAACTACAGCTGGGATGTCAGTTTGCAATAGATTATCTGGTACAATTAGATGGATATGTGGTGAATTAAAGATTTAGGTGTTCATCATTGGCACGGAATAGAATAAAGAGAAAGAAAAACAAAATCTGTATCAATAATATTTTCCCATTAGGTACTACACTATTGTTACAGAGACTAGTTAGTGCAGGACTGTTCAGAAGGGTAGGAGGAAAACATTTTTATATGAAAGGGTACATTTATTATATGAAATGGTACACCCGTACTCACTTTCTTGTTAGCCTTTTCCCAATTGAGTGTGGCTGCTTGTTTCTATAACTTCTTGTTTCATAGCCACTTTTTGTCCTGTTTGTCCTGATATCCGCAGCCATCTGGGAATTGCATTGTGATCCACAATACCACATCATTATAATGGTTCTCTCCTTATATATAATTGAGCAGTGGGGTGGCACTTTCTGAACATTTCACATGCTCCTAATTCAGTTGGCTCCATGATGTGTCACTCAGAAGCTGTCCCTATCCACTGGCTGCATTGCCTGAGTCCCGCCCACAGAAGCGGTGCCCACCAAAACTTTCCTCAGAAGAAGGTTGCTTTGCTTCAGTGAACACAGCTTCTGCTCCTCTTCCCTGCTCATTCCCCCTTCAGCCACTGTTCCCTGTCAGAATTACTGGCAAACGGCTGTGTCTCCCGACGAAGACACTTCTCCTGCTTGGCTCCTCTGTAGGACTAACTTTTCCCTCAGTGGCTGCTAGTAGAAAGAAACCCTTTCCAGGCCTTTGTGAAGAACTCATTGGGGCCCATCCTTACTAGGGTTGCCAGCTCCAGGTAGGGAAATTCCTGGAGATTTCATGGTAGAGTCTACAGAAGCCAAGGTGTGGGGAGGGGAGAGGTCTCAGCTGAACAGAATGCCATAGAGGCCACCTTCCAAAGCAGTTATTTTCTGTTGTCTGGAGTTCAGTTGTGATACCTGGCGATCTTCAGGCTCCACCTGGAGGTTGGCTACCATAGGCATAGCAGCCAGCATTTCAGAGCAGTGTCTGCTAGACCCAGGTTCTTGCTGTGTACCAATCACAGACTTTTGGACCAGTCACAGACTTTCAGCCTAACTTACCTCACAGGGTTGTTGTGCAAGTCAAAAGTGGGAGAGGAGAATGATGCAGGCTGCTTTGGTCCCCATTGCAAAGAAAGACTACTTTCTCTGGTGGTCCAGGAGTGGGGCAGTCCTTGACTCTTTACTCCTGGGAAAGCACCTCCTCTTCTGTAGGCAGTGCTGGAAATCTTTGATCCCGAAGGGGAGGGTCTTATTCTCTGACTCCCCAGTCTTACCGGCCCTGCCTTCCGAGCAGGATGTGCTGGCTGTGCTCCGAAGAGCATGAAGATCCTGAAAGACAGAGAAGACCAGGAGTCAAAACAGAGAGACCGCAAACGACTGAAAGAAGGAGCGGGGGAAGGTAATTACCCCTTTCTTACCCGAGAGCTGCGGGCTTTGGGAACTACGATTTCAGCGCCAGCAGCCCTGGGAGGCCCCCAGGTGGTTGCAGTGCCGAAAGGAACACCTCTGGACCCCGCTGGGACACACAGCTACAAGCCATCCCCCTCTCCCTGTAGACGGAGGGCCTCGATCGGCTCAACGGAGAGCCTGGGGAGAGCGGAGGACTCCGGCGGCAGCTGAGGGAGGTGCGGGAACTCCGTTGCCATCCCGTTCAGCACTGGAGCGGGACTCTTCTTACTTGCAGGAGCATGAAGATCCCGGAAGACAGAGAAGACCAGGAGTTAAAACAGAGAGACCGCAAATGACTGAAAGAAGCACTGGAGCGGGACTCTTCTTACTTGCAGGACAAGTGAGGAAGCGAGTGGCTCCAGAGCAGTCTACCTAGGTGACTGAATCACAGTAGGAATTACAAGGCGAAAGGGGGGGGTGAGAGAAGGGTGGAACGCTGACCCAGCGGCATGGGCTAAGGTTGCAGCAGTACCGTTTAAAGGTATAAATCTTTTTGGTGCAGATCTCAATCACTATCTGATTGAGGATAAAGACAAGAAACGGGTGCTTCCTTCAAAGAGGAAGGACGTGAAGAATAGGAGATTCCACTCCTTTTGAGATTCCAGATGTGATGATAACATGTTAATAGAACATATAAGGGCAGATGGCAGAACAAGCCCAGAAATGCCAGAACACGCTCCTTCAAAGGAAAAGCAGGACAAGGAGCCAAAGGTCTCAAGAAAGGACCATCAGCATGACTATACCGTGACTACAACTTTTCTCCAGGCAGTGGCAACAGACTGTGACAGACAGATGGGTACTGGAGACAGTGACCCACATTTACTCATTGGAGTTTCAAAAATCCCCACCCCAGCAATTATTGGAAATGCCAAAGAAGAAATCAGAAAAACACAGGATAATGACGCAGGCCATACAACATTTGTTGGATATCGAAGTGATAGAGAAGGTACCAGAGAGAGAGAAGTTGCACGGAGTATACTCTGTCTTCTTTACGGTTCCCAAAAAGAATGGGGACACCAGAGTCATACTGGACTTGAAGTGGCTCAACAAACACGTCAGGGCAAGAAAGTTCAAGATGGAAACACTGCGGTCCATCCTATCCTCTCTATAGGCAGGAGATTTCATGGTCTCCATAGACCTGGCTGAAGCGCTCCTAGACATACCAATAAGAGTAAATCACCGATACTTTCTCTGGTTTGTGTACCATGGAAAACACCGAGCTGTACCGTTTGGTCTGAGGACGTCACCAAGGGTATTCACCAAGGTACTGGTATCCATAGTGGCCTTCCTGAGGATGAAAGGTGTATCATTATTTTCCTTCTTGGACAACATTCTAATCAAGGCAGACTCGTACCTTCAGGCGCATCAACATCTGGACTTGACAATTCAGGTGCTGCAGGACGACGGTTTTGTGACATCAAGTCTTGAAAACGCAATGCTAGGCGGTGATGATCCTAGCCTGTCTACTGGGGATGATGGTGTCGTGCCAAGACCTGCTACCTTGGGCCAGATTCCATACATGACCCCTACAGAGATTTCTCCTTCACTACCAGAAGGAAATAGCCCACAAGATGGTCAAGGAGGTGGAACTTGCACGGACCGTGAGCCAAGAACTGTGGTGGCTTGCCCCGATGCAATTCTCCGAGGGGATGCCACTCGGGGAGCCCCAAAGGACAGTATTAATGACAGATGGGAGTCTCTTCGGTTGGTGAGCGCATTCCATGGGGAGCATGGTACAAGGGACTCAGTTGGAGATAGAGATGACCAGGAGTATCAACCTTTTGGAGCTCAGAGTCATAAAACTGGTGCTAGTTCGGTTCCAGAGTCAGCTGTCAAGCCGTCATGTTCTGGTACAGACGGACAATATGATGGCGAAAGCTTATATCAGCAGACAGGGAGGCACACGATTCAGGCGTCTGCACCAGGAGGCGGTACAGGTGATGCGATGGGCAGAGACACACATACTATCTCTAAAGGCTATCCATGTAGCAGGAAGAGAGAACATACTAGCGGACTGGTTGAGCAGACAGACAATAGATCAAACCGAGTGGATGCTACACAGGGATGTGTTTCAACAGATCAGCGACAGGTTCGGAAATGCAGAGGTGGATCTCTTCGCGTCAAGGCAGAATTGACAAGTCAGAAAATTTGTGTCCAAAACACGAGCAGAGGGGGCACTGGGGACAGATGCCCTAAACCTAAGGTGGCCAAGAACTCTATGCCTTCCCTCCCCTGCCACTCATTCCTTGAATGGTACAGTGTGTAATAGAGCAAAAAGCGGACTTGATTTTGATAGCGCCCTTCTGACCGAGAAGGGCGTGGTTCCAGGACCAGTGAGGCTTTCCATAAGGGACCATTGGCATCTTCCGCTCAAACGGGACCTCTTATCCCAGGGGATGACCGTCCACCCGCGAACAGACATGCTACAACTAACAGCGTGGAGGTTGAGAGGAGACAGAAGCTACGAGACGGAAGGGGTCTCCACCTTGTTAGCTTCTAGAACCCGCTGAGCCTGCTTACGGGGAGGGCGGGGTATAAATATATAAAAAAATAAAAAAATAGAAAGCTCTCTACAAACAAGATCTATAACAGGACATGGCAAACATTTTCCATCTGGTGTGGGGATAGGGGGCTAGACCTGATGAAAGTGCAGGTGGGGGAGGTCCTAGCCTTTCTGCAACAGGGTCTGTCAAAAGGTTTGAGCAGTAGCACACTAAAGAAGCAGGTGGTGGCCCTTTCTGCGGTGAGAGGCGCCAGAAAAAGTAAATCATTCTCATGCCACCCACACATACGGCACTTCCTGAGGGATGCCTCCTTGCTTAACCCACCACAGACACATAGATTTCTGACTTGGAAATTGAATACAGTGCTTCACGCACTGTGCCAGGAGCCCTTTGAGCCAATGTCATCATGTCCCTTGAAAGAACTCACACTGAAGACGGTCTTCCTAGTGGGGATCACCTCAGCACGTAGGGTTTAAGAGCTCAGGGTTCTGTCTGTTCATAGGGACCTGTGTACCTTTCATGATAGGGTTGTTCTTCGCCCAGATCCAGCGTTCATACCTAAAGTTAACTCATGTTTCCATAGGTCAGAGGACATTGTACTTCCTTCCTTCTGCCCAAACCTTACTCACGAGAAGGAGAAGGTCTGGCACTGCATTGACGTGCGTAGGGCATTGAATTTCTATCCGGAGAGCACCAAGGGGTGGAGGAAAACTGAATCCTTGTTTGTCGCCTGACAGTTGTCCATGGGGAAGGGAGTTTCTATGTCCACCTTGAGCAGGTGGATAAGAGGATGTATCGTTCAGGCTTATAGGTTGCAGGGGTTAGCTCCACCAGAGGGGGTCATGGCTCATTCTCTCAGGGGGGCGGCCATGTTGGCGGCCTATCGGGCCTTCCCGTCCCTAGAAGTCATTTGTAGGGCAGCTACCTGGAAGTCTGTCCACTCTTTTACAAAACAAGCTGGCTTGACAAGCTGGCTTCCTCAGAGGCGGCGTTTGGTAGGAGAGTTCTGCAACAGGCCCTGTAAGTACCGCAAGTTATCTGACCCACCCAGGAAGGCACTGCTTTTCTTACGTCCCAGGAGTAAGGAGTCAAGGACTGCCCTACTCCTGGACCACCGGAGAATGGAAGATTTGTATTCACTTACAGTGAAGCTTACTTCTCGGTGGTCCAGAGTGGGGCAGTCCTACCCCCTTTGCTTGAGGACACGACTTCCGATCTTCACAGGACCGAGGGAATGTTATGGAACTGGGCTCTGATTATGTCTGGTTCCTGTTTCGTTGTGAATGCTGTTGAGTGTTGTTGTTGTGCCATACTGAGTGATGAATAAGGTTTTGCTGTTTAATGTTACGATGGTGGTGGTCTCCCCTGGTTCCCGGGGGAGGGGGAGATGTTTGGTCAAAGTTTTTATTCACAGAAGTATGTGGAAGGTTTGGCTTTTGGTATGACTGGGGAGTCAGAGGATAAGCCCCTCCCCTTTGGGATCAAAGATTGGTGGCCCTGCTTATGGAAGAGGAGGTGCTTTCTGAGGAGTAAGGAGTCAAGGACTGCCCCACTCTGGACATCCAAGAAGGAAGCTTCACGGTAAATGAATACAAATATTTCATTTCCTCTTGGGGAACCATTGTTACCAATCTCCAGGTGAGGGCTGGAGATCACTCAGAATTACAACTGTTCTCCAGATGACAGAGATCAGTTCCCCTGGAGAAAATGGTGGACTCTGTGTCCTTATACTCTGCTGAGATGGCCCCCCTATGACAGCCAATGTGATGTAGCAGTCAGGGGGAAATAAAGGTGGGTTGATGCTTGGTTGGGAAGGAGATAGGGTTGCCAACTCCAGGTGAGAAATTCCTGGCGATTTGAGAAATGCAGCCTTGAGAGAGTGAGGTTTGAGGAGGGGTGGGACCTCAGAGGTACAATGCCATAGACTCCACCCTCCAAACCAGCTATTTACTCCTGGGGAACCATTGTTGCCAATATTTAGGTGAGGGCTGGAGCTCACTCAGAATTACAACTGCTCTCCAGGAGGGAGGGGGAGGAGATGGAAAGCTGACATCAGAGGGGCAAATAAAGGTAGGTTGATGGTTGGCTGGGAAGGAGATAGGGTTGCCATCTCCAGGTTGGGAAATTCATGGAGACTTGAGGGGTGGAGCCTGGAGAGGGTGGTGTTTGAGAAGGGGTGGGACCTCAGACAGGTGCAATGCCATAGACTCCACCCTCCAAACCAGCAATTTCCTCCTGGGTAACAATTGTTGCCAATCTCCAGGTGAGGGCTGGAGATCACTCAGAATTACAACTGCTCTCCAGGAGGGAGGGCAGAAGTCAGCTGAAGTCAGAGAGGCAGATAACAGTAGGTTGATGATTAGCTGGGAAGGAGATGGGGTTACCAACTCCAGGTTGGGGAATTCCTGGGGCTTTGAGGGGTGGAGCCTGGAGAGGGTGGGGTTTGAGGAGGGGTTGGACCTCAGGCAGGTAGAATGCCATAGATTCCACTCTCAAAACCAGCCATTTCCTCCTGGTTAACCATTTTTGCCAATCTCCAGGTGAGGGCTGGAGATCACTCAGATTACAACTGCTCTCCAGGAGGGAGGACAGAAGTCAGCTGAAGTCAGAGAGGCAGATAACTGTAGGTTGATGGTTAGCTGGGAAGGAGATGGGGTTACCAACTCCAGGTTGGGGAATTCCTGGGGATTTGAGGGGTGGAGCCTGGAGAGGGTGGGGTTTGAGGAGGGGTTTGACCTCAGACAGGTAGAATGCCATAGATTCCACCCTCAAAAACAGCCATTTCCTCCTGGTTAACAATTTTTGCCAATCTCCAGGTGAGGGCTGGAGATCACTCAAAATTACAACTGCTCTTCAGGTAGCAGAGATCAGTTCCTCTGGAGAAAATGGTGGACTCTCTGTCATTATACCCTGCTGAGGTCACCACAGCAATTGACACTGAGTGCCCAAGGCCGGGGCACTCTCCCAGAGCCTCTTTCTAGAGCTTGTTGTATTTATTTCCACAACAGGCCTTATTCCTAGTAATGTCATAAAGCTAATTCAGAGTGGCTCCGTTTGCAGCTCTCATCATTGCTGGAAAAGAGATAGGATAATTTTATGGCTATGAAAGCGGACATGAAATAAGGCTGCCTTTTGATTTAGCAGTAATATTCAGTAAACATATGCATATACAAAATTATGGAACAATAACTATTAGTTAAAATTACCATCTTGTTATTCTTTAAGTATTGTATTATTATTATTGCATTTTAATTACTATTAATATTTATTACATTTATGTCTCACCCTTACCACTAAGAAGTTTAGCACAGCATTTTATCCACACTACAGATTTGGCTGAAAGAAAATGAGTTGCCCAGGCTTCATGATCACTGAAAAATTTGAGGCTAGATCTACATATCTCTGGATATTGTGCTGTTTCTGCATTGTCATAATCATTCACCTCTATTCTGAGAGGACACAACAATTAGGACATGACAATTAGGAGGTGAATACTTATGACTGTGCAAAGTAGCATGAAATTCCAGTGTTCTCCTGAGCCTAAATTTCCATATCCAAACTCAGCACTGCATTATATTGTCCTGTGTCTCTTTATTGTGCATTACTGTATTGTTTGTTAAATAAATGTTGGTTTATTTGTTTAATCTTTTGAATACTTCCACAGATCTTGCTGCATCAAGATCTGTGTTAGACATATTACAATTTATTTTTAGTACACCAATCTCAGCATCCTTGGCATCATTTTCTTACTATCAGTTGCATGATGAGGTGGTAACATCCATATAGTTCATGCCAAAGGTATTAACTTGTAAAAGTGGCCACTTTGAAGATATAAGCTACCATGCATGCTGTTAAGTCAGGTAGCTGTTGATTCACTTGGAGCTAAATTTAACCAGAAATGTTAAACACTTCTTAAAACCCTGTATTATATGTGAATTCAGCCTGCAGATCTATAACTGCAGGATGAGAATTAAAAAGCATCTTGTACACTAAAAAAGGCCTGAAGAAATTGTTAGGAGGAGCAAAATGGCAATCTAATTGAGAAATCAAGGCAGCATACAGTGAAGTGCATTTGCTTGTATAGACTCCCTAGTCATAATGATAATTGTCTCTTTCTTTAAAATGACTCCCCAGCTTCCAGTTCTCATTAATCATTATGGTTGTGTATAGAAATACATTTCTCAATCTCAATGTGCATGCAAGCTCTAATCACTGTAAATTGCATGTGAATTGTTTTTAGAGGAAGTTATTTTTTGTACTTGACAGCCATTTGTGTAGATATCTGGCTCACTGGTATATTCTAAGTATAGGTTTATCAATGTTAGGTGTAGTATGGAGACTGTGAGCCAGAAGCAGAAAGTTTTGGTATTGGATAGGGGTTAGGTGGGATCGCGAAGAGTCAGACTCGACAGTGAGGATGAACAACAACAATTGGTGGGATAGTGATGTGAACAGGTGGCCACTCTGAATGGAGTGCATCCAATACTACCAGAGGTCGATTGGGGGGATCGCAGGGGATCGCCGTTCCCCCGGGTGAGGTGTGGGGGGCGGGGCACATGACAAAGCCCCGCCCCCTGCTTCCAACCGCCCCGCTTCCGGCCCTCATTCAGCCAGGAGGAGGCAGGAGAAGAGGGAGGGTAAGTTGCTTTCTCCCCGCCTCTCCCCACCCCTGCCTGCCTGGGGCCAGGGAGGGCCTTGGCGGGGCTTCCTCGCACTCCCGCTGGCCTTGCAGGTCCACCGCCGGGCCCCTGATGTCAGGGGGTGTGGCATATGCTAATGAAGCCTGCCTGGGGCCAGGGAGGGCCTTGGCGGGGCTTCCTCGCCCTCCCGCCGGCCTTGCAGGTCCACTGCGGGGCCCCTGAGGGGGCGCGGCAGTGGAGCCACAAGGCCGGCAGCGGCCGGGACCGTTGTGGGCGGTGGGCCTTCGTGGGGCTTCCTCACACTCCCGCCGGCCTTGCAGGTCCACTGCCAGGCCCCTGATGGGGCTCGGCAGTGGAGCCGCAAGGCCGGCGGTGGCGGCCGGGACCGTTGGGGGCGGGGGGCTTCGCGGGGCTTCCTCGCACTCCTGCCGGCCTTGCTGGTCCACCGCCGGGCCCCTAATGGGGCTCAGCAGTGGAGCTGCAAGGACGGCAGCAGCTGGGACTGTTGGGGGCGGGGGGCCTTCGCGGGGC
Source organism: Gekko japonicus (assembly GCF_001447785.1). Taxonomy (NCBI): domain Eukaryota; kingdom Metazoa; phylum Chordata; class Lepidosauria; order Squamata; family Gekkonidae; genus Gekko; species Gekko japonicus. The sequence continues at coordinate 240,190 of NW_015169213.1, forward strand.
TTCCTCGCACTTCCGCACCTTTAAGACGAACAAATAGCACCTTTAAGACTAACCTTTAAGACTAAGAGTGGTGGGTGTGGCCTTATGACACACTTCCGGTAATGTCAGGGGGTGTGGCATATGCTAATGAGTTATGCTAATGAGTTCCCCTAGCTCTTTTTCTACGAAACGACCCCTGAATACTACAGTTATTGGACAGCTACTATCTCAGCCCTGTCATATTTTTCTTTATTTGAACTCAGTCCAGATTTGTCCAATAATGGGAACCCATGGTTTGTGACAGAAAGTTACTTGAGCAGACAAAACTGTCAAAGTAATAGTTCAGTAGTCAGACGAAAGTAAGGCATCTGAAAAATTCTAAGGTCCTCGTCTCCCCGAAAGTATAGGTGCACAAAACCAGGTCATTTTTTCAGTTCAATTATTTATTTATTTTTATTTAATTTTCGACTTATATACTGCTCTGACCACGGAGGGTCTCTGAGCGGTTTACACAGCTATTTATCCCTAACTAGGGCCACATTATTTGTATGGGGGGTGATAATCTACCAGCACCCCGGCCGCGGGCTCAGTTGTTATTCAGTTCCTGGCTTGGCTTGTTGTTCAGTCCCTGGCAGCTCTTTGGCGCTTCACTTTCTGGTGCCCGGAGTAGGTCTTAAACTGCAGCTCCTTCCGGTTGGCTTCACCCGGTGCTCGGCAACGCGCCAGCCGCAGCTCTGGTTCCGTCCCACAGGCTCCACCGTGCTGCGTTGCCACACCACCGCGCACCACAACTCCACCTCCGTCCAGCCTCGCGCATGCCAGGTCACCAGGGCCAACTCCGCCGCAGCTCCTGCCACACACCCTCGTAAGGAGGAGGGGTGCCCCCTGCCACCTAGGGGCAGGTACCCATTTTATCTACTTGTGTTTTACAAGCTTTCGAACCGCTGGGTGGATGGGATTTAAGCAATTCAATTATTAGGAAGCTGTGGGGCATCAAGCTTGAAGCTTCCTGTGTTCTATCTCACTATGACTCCTCAAGTGTTACACATAGGTAGACTGAACTTTTGGGCCAGCCATAATGGACACTGCTAGCCCAGAGCTTGTACTACTGTATCATAATATGAATCATCTTCAGGACTTTGCTCTGTGTGCCCCAACTGACAGAAACAAGGTGGGTGTGAATTAGAGCCTTTTCTGTAGCAGTGCCAAAACCTCCCCAGTGAGGATTGCCTGGCTCCAAATTTAAAAACTTCAAGGCACCAGGCAAATGAAGTTTTCCCACCCATTTGTTTGTTTGTTTGTTTGATTCAATTTTTGTACCACCCTTCCACAGGGCTTAGGGAGGTGTACAAAGATAGATAAAACAACCATATCCAGACTAGTTTGAGGTTAAAACATTGACATTACAATAAAATTACAGTAATCAGCTTAATTAGATGGTGGTCAGAACTAATTGTGCTACCGCCTTGCGGGGAGGGCAAGGGATTAGAGTGTCAGCCAGATGGATGCCATCACTGTCCTCAACCAAACGCCTGGTGGAACATCTCTGCCTTACAGGCCCCATGGAACAAACAAACAAACAAAAAAGTTTTCCAGAGCTTTAAAATATATTTCTCTCCCCTCCATGCCTTTGAAATTTTAACAGTCTACCCTGCTTTTATGCCACTTCTGGTTTTAGGAGGTTTTAATTTGTGCTTTTTACTGCTGGTTGTTGCTTTGGGAAGATTTAGTTATTTTAACTTGGTGCTGTTTTAATTGTTTTTATTAACTATTTTCCTATGATCGCTATTGTGGACTTTTTGTTTTTATTTTCTGATGTTTCTATTGTTTTGTTTTTTACTGTTAACATTTTTATCTAAGTAATCCCAAAAATATCTATATGGAGAAACAGGAATAGAAAATGTTTGAATAAATAATGAATATATCTAGAATGATACCTCTGTGAACAGGCACAGACAGTCCTAGGCAGGGGAGACCTGTCCACTAGGTGGCCTCACTGGAACCCAACACCTAGCTGCAGCATCAGGGTCTACCCCATGAGGTGCCCCCAGGCCAGTGGGTGGCGGCCAGTGGGGAGCCTGCTCCTTCCTTCACTTCATAATAGCACCAGTGTTTGGTTTATTACACCAACACTTATATTAGTGGAATCAGGAATACATTGAGCCTTCCATCTTCCATGTAGTGAAAAGTAGGTATGGGCACAAATTGCATTTTGCAATTCAATTTGTGGTTTGTGACTGAACCACAAACCAAAACATGAATGGAACCATTAGTATAGGCTCATGGGCCATTTAAAGTTTAAAACCTTACTTTCTGCTCCCTACAAAGGCATTAGGAGCAGAAAGCAGGAATTTAAATGGCTCTGAGTCATTTCAACCCTCTAGTTCTGCCCCTCACTGCTTTGAAGAGGGGGGAGCAAAATCAGAGGGTTACATATGGGGGTAAAGCACTTCTGGGGGCAATATGTTGCTGAAGGCTTTCACAGCCGGAGTTCATTAGTTGTAGATTTTCCAGGCTGTATGGCCGTGGTCCTGGCACTGCAGTACCTGATGTTTCACCAGCAGCTGTGACTGGCATCCTCAGAGGTATAACACAGAAAGATGGAGTACTTCTTCTCACATTGACACAGAGAGTACTCCATCTTTCTGTCTTATACCTCTGAGGATGCCAGTCACAGCTGCTGGTGAAATGTCAGGTACTGCAGTGCCAGGACCACGGCCATACAGCCCGGAAAATCTACAACAACTGACACCTCCGGGGGCATTTTATTCCCTCCTTTCTACTGACTTCGGCTTTCCCCAGCAATCAAAAATGTAGGGGTGAAGTGCCTCCCAGGGGGGCACTTCACTTGCTCCTGTCTGCTGGCACTTCACCCCTTCCTTTCTGCTGACCCAGTTGTCTCGGGCTCGGTCACAGAGTCCATTTAAAGGGGCTGTGTCAGGCACCCCAAGGCAGCTGAGCCAATGGGGAGAGACTTCTCCATGCTGGCTCAGCTGTCTGTGACCGAGCCCGAGACAGTTGGGCCAGCACAGAGATGTTTCTCCCTGTGGGCTCAGCTTTCTTGGAGTCCCTCATGCAGACTTCCACCTTTCTGCTGGCCATGGTGAGCCAGGATGGCACTTCACCCCTTCCATTCAAACCTTCCTTTGTGCTCCCTGTGGCTTTTCCCTTTGAAAAGCTGTGGGGAGCTAAAAGCAGGGTTTAAATGGCTCTGATGCATTTAAACCAAACAGCTGAGTGGTGGGGAGCTACCAACTACTCAGCTGTTTCTTGTGAAGAGTAGATAGCAGGTGTAAACCCCTGCTTTCTGCTCTCCATGAACCACAAGGTATAGATAGGAACTCTCAGTCTGGGGCATGCGATACTTTGTATTCTTGGTGCTTGGGGGGGCAACAGTGGGAGGGTCCTGGCCCCACTGCTGGACCTCCTGATGGCATCTGGTATTTTTGGCCACTGTGTGACAGAGTGTTGGACTAGATGGGCCATTGGCCTGATCCAACATTGGCTTCTCTTATGTTCTTATGTTCCTTGACCAAAGAACGGTACACTCCTTCTATCTGGGATGGTCATCCTCTTTGACTGAGCACTCAGCTATGGGAGGGATGCACATGGAGCAGTGAGGGAGGTAGGAGACACCCGCCTAGCCGGCGAGATCATCCAAATCAACCCTGGCGATCAATGGGGTGACAGATGTCGCAGCCAGATCACCCTCACAAACCACCCCAAAATCTGCAGTTCATGGCAGTTCGTCTGGGTTCTTCAGGTTGTGGACTCTGGTTTGTGAAGCCTGAACAGGCCAAAATTCATTTTTTTCTCACTTTTTTTTAATTTCACAAATACAAAACAAATATTGACATACAAACAGAAGAACATAAAAGTGGGGAAAATTTCGTTATCTAATTTTTCCATTGTAAATTTGACCTCATATTAGTACAGTTTGGAAATTAGTTTATCTTATATACCTTATATTTTAAATAAACATCCTTTGTTCATAAATGTGCCTATGGTTCTTATTTCTTTTCATTTCGGCTGACAGTCTAGACCAGGGGTGTCGAACTCATTTATTATGAGGGCCGGATCTGACATAAATGAGACCTTGTTGGGCTGGGCCATGTGTGTCATAAAATGTAATGCCAAGTAGTGGAGATATAATCTTTATAAAGGACACAAACACAAAGTTTTTTTTTAAACTTAAAATAAAAACATGCTTAAAACATTAGCACTCTTGCAATATTTTGTTTTATTTAACAGTGTCTGATAACTGACACCCCTTGCTCTGAATTATTGCATCAAAATGTCTGTGCTGTCACAATCTTGAGTATGCTGTTCAGGTGTGTATCTGTAAGCTGCAAACCTACGATGACACAGCAGCAGCCGAACTGGAAGAAGAAGCAGAAGACAGCCAGTTCCACTGCGGGCCTGATAGAAGCCCTCCGGGGGCCTGATCTGGCCCCTGGGCCGCATGTTTATCACCCCTGGTCTAGGCATTTGACCCCTGGTCTATCCAGTTATAGAATCTTGACCATGTGTTCTCAAAATCTTATTTTTTTATCTCCTCTCAACATTAAAGTTAGCTTATCAATCTCTGCAGTTTCCAGTATTTTACTTATAACTTCTTCCTTTGAGGATGTTTCAGTATTCTTGCTGCTGTCATAAACTGGTTCATGCACATGCCTATTGACGAGGTTATGGGCAAAACAGAAATCAGAGTTGCCACCTTTTATGTTTACGGGGCCTTGTAGCATTTACAAATTGCGTATTGCTGTACTTGTTAAATTTCTGTCTAATGAACTTATGAAAGACACAGAAATAATTGCTGACATATGTGCTCCCCTTTCTTGATGGGCATCTTCTTTGTTTTGTAGATTTAGTCCTTGTAGTAGCAGTGGAGTCGAGGTTCCTGATGGGTTTTCTGTCCAAAGGGCTGGGGCAGAACACATGCGGGAGGGGTAACAGGAAGAGTGCCCTTCCTTCCTGGATAATTTTTGTGCAGTCTTCTCTTTTACCAAATTTCCATTGTGCACTTGAAAACTCACAGTTCTGTGGATGTAGGGACAGAGCAATATACCTTCAAACTTTTGGTAGAGCAGGTTTTCCCCCAACTTCATCTTACCCAAGCGCCTGCTTTTTGTTGTGAAAATCCTTTTGAAGGGTCAGGAGAGCCTAGCAAACAAATGCACCAACAATTCAGGTGACAAAGAGGAAATCAAGAAAATGGCTTCCTTCTGTCTTCTCTGTTGCTGCCAGTTGCTAGCAGAAAAGAGAAAAGAACATTATTTTACATGGTTGCCCCATATTGCTACTGCACCCTAATTGGTGGAGTATTCAGCTCACAAAGGATTTTCAGGGGGAGAAACAGTCAGCTTGGGAGTGGAGAAGGCAGGGAAAGATCCACTTCACCAAATCCTTCCATGAATTTTCGCACTATTTAACTCAACATGGTGAACTCAGTTCCCTTACTGAGGTTTACATACTCCTGATGCTGTGTGATGATTGGCTGCTCCATCAAATGTATTCATCTCCTTCAAAGGAGAAGAGAAGATGGATACTGTGATTTGTCTAGAGAAACAGTGAAAGTGTTTTTGCTAGTTGCAGTGCTACTGCAGCATGGAAGATGAACCGAATTCTGGCTTTGTGGACAGGATTGAATATATTATACCTCTTCCTCTGACACCACATCCATTTATCCAGGGGTCATTTCCTGCAGGAGTGCACAGGAGCGGAGCTCCGGCTGTAAAGAGCCCAGGGGGCGGGCACATGCAACAAGCCCTGCCCCCTGCTCCCAGCAGCCCTCAGTCAGAGCAAGAAGCAGCCAGGTAAGCTGCAGAGCCCTCCCCCCGGCCCCCGGCCCAAAACAGTCCAGTGGCACCTTTAAGACCAAGTTTTATTCAGGTACAAGCTCTCCCTCCTCTGCGAGGACAGATCCAAAACAGTCCAGTGGAGCCTGAGCGGTGGGTGTTGCCTTCTGACACACTTCCGGTGATGTCAGGGGGTGTGGCATATGCAAATAAGTTATGCTAATGAGCTCCTGCACCTCTTTTTCTACGAAATGACCCCTGCATTTATCTACCCAATTTCTATCACAGTACTGGTGGGAATCTTCTCATGGAATGACTGTGCCAGTCCTGAGTCTGCTCAACCTTAGAGCTTCACTATAGCCCCACTTCAGGTGTCCTGTGCTGCCATTCACCTGGGAAAAGGGAACTTGGGACCATTATGGTCCTACCCAGCCAGCCTCACTTGAAGATAAGTGCCCACATTTTAGGCTACAGTACTATAAAGGGAGGCTAACTTTGACTTAGAACTTTGGTTAGGATGGTACTATAAATCATAGAATATGTGTAGGATATGTACCATAATCCATCATAGTCCTTTTAAAAAAATCTGAAGTGAAACCAGGGCTTTCCCCCCAGCTAAAGCTGTTTAAGTTTTGTTTAACTGTGTTGGATATATCAAGAAAGTTATATGAATGCTTATTAAAATTTATGAAATATATTTTGATGTACAAAGCAGTATGTACTTAATCTGACAAAACAGCATGCCACAATTTTACAGTACCCAGTGTATTGTAAATACAGAATTCTTCCACCATTCAGGCTGTAGTATAAGCAGGAAAAGGTTTATTGTTCTTACATCCTCAAGCTGCCAATAAGCTGTACAATTGTATGACTTAATTGATTGTCTTCCATTAATCAATTAACAAACATTTAAAGTTAAAGACAGAATTACAAAGTTAAAGACAGAATTACAATGCATTTGAAGTCATGATAGCTTGTCATTTATTAGTTGATGAATACAGTAGCATATATCAGACTCATTTCTTGTCTTTCTAATTTTTTCATTCCATCACAATCTCACTTTTAACTTTTAAAGATTTCTTATCACATTAAAGATGTGAAATCAATTATTCCTTGTTCCCTTGATAAGATGATGCACGGAGGAGGTGCTAAAAGTAGAGAATACAGGTTCTGGGAACTTAAAATGGACCAGTAGGGTCCAGATAGGTGATATAGTGGGACTGTGAAATGTCCTACTGTATCCATGAGCCTCATATACAGAAGAATGTTTCTGGGGTTCCTTCCCAGGTTCAATTCATACGTTCCTGATATCTTATTACTTATTAACATTTGATGTCTCAAAGCTACATATGTGAGTTCCATTGAAAAGTATTGATTTTTGAAGTGATGGCAAATGATACAAAAGTGCAGTCAGTACTGGACCTTCAACAACCACTGAATGAGAACCAAAAGTCTTGAGATGGAAACAAAACAGGGTGGTTAAACTGTTAAACTAGGAGATGGGGCAGGGGAGGTGGAAAGCACCATCAAGTCACAACTGACTTATGGCGACCCCATGGGGTTTTCAAGACAAGAGATGTTCAGAAGTGGTTTGCCATTGCCTACCTCCACATCACAACCCAGGTAGTCCTTGGAGGTCTCCCACCCATTTACTAGCCAGGACCAACCCTGCTTAGCTTCTGAGATCACACTAGATTGGGCTACCCTGGGCTATCCAGGACAGAGCAGGATCTGGGGGACTCAGGTTCAAATTCCCACTCTGCCATGGAGGCTTGCTGGGTGACTTTGGGCCAGTCACTCTCTGCCTAATTTCCTTCACAGGGCTGTTTATTTTTTTATTTAAAACATTTTTATGCCACCTTTCCACCCAGTTAGGATCCCAAGCTCATGAATAGCGAGGGGCATGGACCAGACCATGGACCTAATTTTTCCATGGACCTGGGGCCCATTTCATGGTCTGTGAGCCCAGTCCATATACCCGCTGACACAGACTTCCTACCACTGCACCAGGAGGTCCATAGGTCCATGTAGGGGTGGGGCTTGCAAAAGTCATTTAAAGTCATTCCCTTTAAATGGCTTTTGCAAAGCTGCATAGTGTGAAAGTTGAGACAGCAGTGACATCACCCATTTCTGGGTGGGTGAATTCGCCTCTCATCCTTCAATCACACACCAGGTGGCTTTGCAAAGCATGCAGCACATGAGTGAAGGCCAAATGACGAGTTCACCCACCCAAATGTGGGTAAACTCATCACTTAGCCTTCACTTGCATGCCAGGCAGCTTTGCAAAACGTGCTGCATGCGAGTGAAGGCCGAGTGTCAAGTTCACCCACTTCCACATGGGTGAACTCATCACTTGGCCTTCACTCGCACACCAGGTGGTTTGCAAAGGCCATTTAAAATCTAAATGGCTTTTGCAAAGCAGCACAGCATGCAAGTGAATACTGAGCGGCAGCTTCACCCACCAGGAAGTGAGTGAGCTCACTGCTCAGCCTTCATTCATGGAGCTGGCGGCTTTGCAAACGCCATTTAAAATTTAAATGGCATGGTCCCAACAGACCATGGTCCGGTCCGGTCCGTTACATGGAGGTTCATGGTCCAGGGGTCTGTAAACCCCATGGACCCACAGAAGACCTAGGTTTGAATTCTCACTCTGCCATGGAAACTTGCCGGGTGACCTTGGGACAATCATGCACTCTCACCCTCACCTACCTCACAAGGTTGTTGTTAGGATTACATAGATGAAAGAACAGTCTCTGGGGAGAAAGGTGGGATATAAAAGGAGAAAATAAAAAAGTGAATGAATAAATAAACCATACTAGCACATTTTTGATCAGAACCTTGTAAACTTTGTCTGGGCTGTGGTCTACCTCATGCCTGCCTAATGCAGTAGGGATGAATTCTGACACAGTGAGCATATCACAGAGCATAGTCATAACAGAGCAGTGCTCTTTGATTTGTGGACTCTATTAATTTGATGCTAAACCATTATCAGTGTGGATAATTTCTCTGAATGAATAGAAAGAGGTAGTTGCAATCTAAATTGATATGACTCTTAGGTAATCTTCAAGACAAATATTTTTGTTACCCCCAGTATTATGATATATGGCTTTGGAAAATCTCTAGTAGCTACTCTTTTTAATATACAACCTTTGTATTTTCACAACATCTGTGAATTGTATGTGTGTTAGTTGCAATTGTGACAAAACATGCTGAACCTTGTGACTGGTTAGGACAGGATTCCAAGAGTCTGTTCTTTACTAGAAAATTATTTGTCACCTGTAAGTGTATCTCCTCCTTCCTATTATCAGTTGTTTTGTTGAGTGTCTGATCTGGTCAGCCAAGCTCTTTATAAAAACAAAAATCAAAGCCAGAGCATATAAGGACTTTTTTCTAATGCCACATGATGTTCAGAAAAATATCTTTGACTCCATCAGGCCATTCCACACTCTCTTCAGGCTTTGCTGTTTTATTAGAAAGAATTAAGGAAATTGATCTTGTCCTTTGACCTGAACTCTGTCTTTTGTTTTGTCTTGTCATATACATTCTAGCAACATTCTAGCAACTTTTTATTTGTAGTGAGACACAGAGAATCTAATGTGAACTGTGCACTTCTGTTCATCTCCCCGCCCCTCATATTTTAGCCTGTAGGTGATTTTTATTAATTGCTTAGGATTTTGTGGGTATTTGAAAATGACATTGTAACAATATTTTTGTTTTTGTTGTATGTTGCTCTGAGGGAGCTTTTACTTGAAAAAGGTTTCTGATAAACTTTAACAGAAGTCATAAAGATTATTCCTGTTTCTTTTCAAACTTGAAATTAACATTTCTCATTTTTCTTATAGCCGCTTGGAACAAAACTCTATCAGAAGCATCACCCCTGGAGCTTTCTCCCAGTATAAGAAACTTAAAAGAATGTAAGTACATTAAGTGTTCTAATATATTTTTAAAATGTATTGCTGATAGCTATGATCCACTGAGGCCAACAGAAGTGCATAGGTATTTGTCCTGCTAATTATGGGAAGATTTCAAGGGTCCTGTGGGTAAAAACGACATGTACACAGTTAGCTCTTGGACACTGCACTCACGGTAGTAGATTCAGCATCCCCTATATGCATTTATGTGCCATCAAGTCACAACAACTTATGGTGACCCCAGCAAGGGGCTTTCAAGGCAAGTAAGAAGCAAAAGTGGTTTACCATTGCCTTCCACGGCAGAGTCCACCATCCAAGCACTGATCTGCTTAGCTTCTGAGATCTCAGGCTATACCATACCATTCCACATTTTCAGTATCTCCTATGCTAGACTACTAAAATGTTTTTTCCAAATCACTGGGTAGAGTTGCTGAAAGGAAAAATAAAAAAAACCATGCTCATACAGAACATGAATTACTGGACTGAGCTAATGTATTTGTCTGAATTAAATAAATCTATATATCTAATTCCCAAGATAACTATGGATATCTAAATCTGCAGATGGGGGCACACTTACCCCAAACCAGTTTTTCTGCAAACTTGGGTGACCCCCTAGGTTTGCAGAAAAATCTGAAAACTTAAAAAAAATACATTGGGTTTAAATCCCTCCGCCCAATAAAAAAACTTACCATTTAGTGCCTGGCTGCTGCTGCTCCTGTGGAGCCGATCTGGCCTCAGCTGCGGGGGCAGGGAATGCCAGGAGCCACTTTGGGCCCAGTCACGGCAACAGGGAATGCCCAGAGAGGCTCTGGGCCTGGCTGCAGCAGAGAGAAATGTTGGGAGAGGCTCCGGGCCCAATTGCGGCCATACAGAACACCGGGTGGAGCCACAACAGTGGGGAAAGCTGGGAGAGACTCCAGGCCTGGTTGTGGCAGACACCAGGAGCTCCTCTAGACCTGGCCACCACCAGGAGGTGCTTGGAACTGCCACTGCTACTGGCCTTAAAGGTAGGGGAAAAGAGGGAGGAAGAAAGAAGGGGGATTGGCTTGTGGGGGAGAGAAAGGGAAATATGGGGGTATTGGCTTGGGGGGGGGAGAAAGAAGAAGAGATTGGATGTATACCCCACCCTTCACTTGGAGTCTCAGAGCTGCTTACAATGTCCTTTCCTTCCTCTCCCCATAATAGTCACCCTGTGAAGTAATTGGGGCTGAAGGAGCTCTGAGGAAACTGCTCTTGGGAGAGTAGCTCTGAGAGAACAGTGGCTTGCCCAAGGTCACCCAGCAGCTGCATGTGGAGGCATGGCGAATCAAACCCAGTTCTCCAGATTAGAGTCTGCTGCTCTTAACCACTACATCACACTGGCAGATTGGCTTGGGGGGGGGGGGGGGGGGGGAGAGAGAGAGGGAAGGATTGGCTTGGTGGAAGGGTGGAAAGAAAAAGAAAGGGATTGTCTTGGGGAGAGAAAGAAAAGGAAAGATAGGGAGAAGGAAGGAAGCAAAGGTGGGGGAATGCCCCCTCCCTGCAAATTTCTTGTGGGTCCCCACTTGTTTAATTCTAATTTGCACGGTGAGATTCATGTGGATTATCTCCCTTTTAAATAAAAGCCGAATGGTGGTGGCACTTCTCTAGAACATTCCATGGACACGCTCCAAAATCAGTTCGCTCTCTGATCTGTCATTCAGAGGGTCTCCCTATCCACTGGCTGCTTTGCCTGAGTCCTGCCTCCAACATTCTAAACATTTTGCTGTTCCTCTCCCCCCCATAGCCAGTCAGAACACAGAGGTTATTTGCATATGCAGCCTCATTGGCCTTTGCCTTGGAACACAGAGGTCATTTGCATATGCGACTTGATTGGCTTTTGCCTCTAACATTCTAAACAGTTTTCTGTTCTGAGGTAAAATGTGTCCAAACTCCAGGTGAGGGCTGGAGATCACTCAGAATTACAACTGCTTTCCAGATGGCAGAGATCAGTTCCTCTGGAGAAAATGGTGGGCTCTGTATCCTTATATGCTGCTGTGGTGGCCCCCATATGACAGCCAATGTGACGTAGCAGTCAAGGCTTCAGAGCACGGGAGAGGCTGCAGGTGTGTGGGGGGGTAGAAAGCTGAAGAGTGAGGGAGAAATAAAGGTAAGTTGATGATTGACTGGGAAGGAGATAGGGTTGCCAACTCCAGGTGGGAAATTCCTGGAGATGTGAGGGATGGAGCCTGTAGAGGGTGAGGTTTCAGGAAGCGTGGCATCTCGGACAGGTACAAAGCCATAGATTCCACCCTCCAAACCAACCATTCCCTTTTGGGAAACCATCGTTGCCAATCTCCAGGTGAGGGCTGGAGATCACTCAAAATTACAACTGTTCTTTAGGTGGCAGAGATCAGTTCTTCTGGAGAAAATGGTGGATTCAGTGTCATTATACCCTGCTGAGGTCGCCACAGCAAATTGACACTGAGTATCCAAGGCTGGGGCACCCACCCAGAACCTCTTTATAGAGGCTGTTGTATTTATTTCCACAACGGGCCTTTTTCCTAGTCAGATAATATTTACACATTTTTGTAGTATTTAGGCCAGTGTGTTTAGGCCAGTGTAGGCCAGTATTTAGGCCAGTGCATAAACATTATGCCATTAATAACATCTAGATTGTCTTCTGTCCTATGGAGCTACTCTACTCAGTATTTTCCTTAATATAAAATTTCTAAGAGAAAAGGCCTAAGGTATTTGTTCCTGCTTAATGATAACTTAATTTTAAACAACTGGCTTATAGCAGGGGAGACTGCTTTCATATGAGTAATTTTCCAAATGTGGTAATAGCATGTTTATTTTATCGTTGACAGGAAATAGTTTTAATTTCTAAGAAAATATAGTGGGTCTTTTTAATATGAGTGCCATTGGTCGGGGAAATGCTAAGCAACTTCAGTATAATTACTCTGTGTTTATGTCAGTAGTAAAAGAAAGCAAAATATGACCATGTTTATATTCAAAAACGTACCAAGAGAAAAGTTGAAGAACTTCATTAACAGGCCTGCTGATGATCATTTGGTTTGAAAGCAATAATATATATTTGCTGGACATGTAAAAGATTCCAAAAGTCACAGTGTGCTGATATATTTTTTTTTATGGAGGACATAGTCAAAAGAAGCTTCTGTCAGTATCCTGTGGTATCACATCATTTAAGATAAAAAAGACCTATGGAGTCAGTTCTCCTAATCCCTATTTGAAACTTCCAGAGTATACCTTGCAATGTTTTAACCTGTTGTTTTGGAATAAGGCTGCTTAGGATAGCTCAGTTTATATTATTAATGAGCACACATAGCATCCAAAAATATCTGCTAAACCCTGTTGGAAGTTGTTATCTTCCAAGTTAACCCACTGAGCTTTTAAAGAGATAGAATAATCCCAGCAAGACAGATAATGCTGTTCCTTGTGTCTTGCATTTTCAACACACCAACATGTTATTGTAAAGCAACTCCATACCAAACAGCAAGATAGCAATTATTGAGATCAGTTTTTCTTACCTTAAAAACAGAGGGAAAGTACTTTAATTTCTAGAAAAGAAAGTACAAAATACTTAGAATGTGGTAAGTGTGGATTTTAGGCTAGTTAGAGCATTTGTCAACAGCATATGATGCTTTGCTGCTGAACTATTTCAATAGTGTAAAAACTACGGAATAATCCACTTATTAACTATAGTCAAGAACCTTGCTTGTTAATGTCCGTGTCTTATAGATCATGGAGACGTCCTGCTTAGTAAAGATATTTCAAAGGTTGCCCCGTCCCCCCATTCTTCCCTTTGAAACTCTTTCAAGCATGTAAGGAATCAAGCTCAAAAGAGAATAACAAAAAGTAGGTTTGACAGCGCCCAGCCCCGCTCCTGAGGGTTCAAATCTGCCTTAGGATCGCAGTGCATGGGCCTGAATCCCAAACGGTGAATTGCCACTGGGAAATCAGCCACACGCCACTTCACCCCTGTTGGCAAAAAGACCCTTTAATGGGTATTTTTGCCAGTGGAGCTGTGGCTGGTGACAGCCCCTTTCCCTCCCTGCTAAAAGATTTAAAGGGCCCTCCAGTTGGTTGGCGGGCCACGTGCTCCCTGCTGATCAGCTGAAGCCCTTTAAATCTTTTACCAAGGAGGGAAAGGGGTGGCTGTGGCTTGGGGATAGAGCTTGGGGGTGGAGCTTAGGGGCATCCCTGCCCACCCCTGGAACGCTCCCCAATTCCCCCCACCGGATTGACCTGTGGGCCTGGCAACCCTAACAAAAGGGATGGTTTTACATTGGACAAAGGTGAAACCCCAATTTACATGGGGTAAATGTTCTGATTAGATCTCAGAACATAGCTTTGTTAAAAGAAATAAACTCATATGAAGAGAGAGAAAAATCACTGGCAAAGAACATGATTTGGTTCTTCTGACATCTAAGTGAAGATTTTGGATGTCAAAACCAATACCTCCTCAAGTGTTTTAATCACTTGGAGTATCTTTAATAGGAAATCTTATTATTTGTTAGTTCCTAAAGAAGAAAAAATACTTAATCATTATTAGACAGTAGTTAGAAGAAGCAATAGTTGGGTAGTGGAGGGAAATCCATTGCAGGCATTATAGAGAGATGACAAGATACCTATGAGTGGATCTCATCTCCCAGTATCAGAGGGGACTTAACATTTTTTTTATAAAGGGCATGTTCCAAAGTACAGCTTTTTTCTTGTTTGAAAATCTGGAAAAAATGATTATTTTATTTATTTTTCTATGTGAGAGAAACAGAAAAATTCAGGTAGGATACAGTCACCATTACTAGTGTATGTATTAGGATGTAGAGCAGATGTTAATGCAGGAACAATATACATGCCTAATGCTAATGTTGCAGGAAATCCCTCAGTTTCTGGAAAGACTTCAGCCTAGTCATGTGTTCTGGTGTAGAAAACAGAGATTAAGCTTACAAGGAGGGTCTTAGTAGATTTCCAGAGACTTTATTCTGCAAAATGGGAGAAGGAAGAGTTTAGTATGTCTGTTTGTCCTATAATAAAGTAAAAAGAGAGAAGGAACATATGATATCATAGGCCCAAGTGCGATGAAACAAGAATTCAGGTAAAAGAGAAGATGGCTTCGTTTGGAGATGGGGAAAATTGATTATATTGTGCTTTTGCCTAATTATAATCTATTTATTTTAGACCTCATGGCTCAGTGTGAAAGGACATTGGACTACCAGGAATGATGTATGAGGGGAGAGTTTTGTTTATATTTAAATAAGTTTGTATTAAATATTTGTATTTGCATAGTATATATGAAAGTAAATTGAGAATTGAGTTGCAATGTAATAGTTTGGGCAGGTCCTTTTGTGTGTTATGTCCATACAAAAATTAAGAGTATCTTGACCATAGATATACAGAAGAGCATCTCATGCATTCATGGGTCCTCTTACCAGAGCTAGATTACTTTTAACTCAGCTGTGTGCTGCTTGTATATAGTATGATTACACGGAATCATACATAAAGGTTGATGTAGACTTAGCTGTGTGAGTTTAAAGTAAGATAGAATGAATGTGCTCCCTGTGACTGTTGGCGACTATGCAACAATATTTGCTATCTTTTCAGTGAAAAAACATCTTGCATTCACAGGATTAAAAACTTTAAACATGGCTAGCCTGTTTGTCACTGTTATCTACAGATAAATCATTTAAAAATGCTTAGGGCACATTGGCAAATTGTGTTTTCATCGGTTCCTTGCCTTCTTCCATTGTATGTCTTTACAGTGATATCAGCAAGAATCAAATATCGGATATTGCATCAGATGCTTTTCAGGGCCTGAAATCTCTCACCTCACTGTAAGTAGAGGGTAATCTTGAATGGGAGATTTGTAGAGAATCTCAAAAATAACGATCAAATATTGAGTTTGTGATGTTTTCCTGTTCTCTTTGCATTTGTCACCTTGAGTGAGGACCCTAATCTTCCTTAAATTGGAAATTGATTAGACAGACTTAAAGATGACTTTGTTTATGTAACTCTAGATTCTTTATATAGATGAGCAACTTATGAAGGTTAGCTATTCAGCCCTTGAAAACATCAGCACAGACAATATTTTTCTTTCACTGAATGTTATATTGATATTAACAGCAGAAAATATAATTTTTGTTGAATAAATACTTTTCGTTGAATAAATAATTTTTGTCGAATAATTTTGTTGAATAAATAATTTTTGCTGAATAAAGATCAGAGACCCATGTATTTTTAAATTTTAATCTACAAATTATATTCTTTGATCAGGGGGTCCCAACCTTGTTGAGCCTATGGGCATCTTTAAAATACTGGCACAGGGTAGTGGGTGCAACCACAAAATGGCTGCTTTGGGAGGTGTTGAAAGAAGCACAAAATTGCTGCCCTGGGAGGTGGAGCCACACACACACACAAAGCCCAAGTGCAGAGGAGAAGAGAGGTAATTTTTAAAAATACACCAGGAAAAAGGAGTGCAAAAGAGAATAAAATCAACACTGTGGTGGCAGTTGCACAGCTAATCAGATCTCCAGTGGCCAGTCATAAGTAGGGATGGACACGAACCAGTTCACAAGCCAAAATTCAGCATGAACTGGGCCTGGTTCAGAGCCCCTGAACCTATGTTCGGGGAAAGCTTGGAAGCGGGGTGGGGGGAAGCAAAACCAAGTGGTGAAATGGCTGGAAGCCATTTAAACCTAACAGTGAGGCAGGTCTGCCTGTCAGCTGTTAGGTTTAAATGGCTTCTAGCCATTTAAACCTTCCTGTGGCGATCCCCCCCTTTCTCCCAGCTGCAACTTACCACAGTCAGGAGAAGGGGGGATCTGAACTGGCCGATTAGTGGCATTTTTTGTTTCGGTTCGGAGTTCAGTTTGTGTCCATCCCTAGTCATAAGCCCTGCTGGGCAAGATCCCCATCTGGCCACACCAATTTTCTTAAAACACTTAGCAAGTGCCAGGAAAGGTGTTGGTGTTACCATGGCACCCACAGACACCAAGCTGGGGACTATAGCTTAGATCCCTGGAACCCTGGTCACTAAATGCCTAGTATATTGTTTTCTCTAATAAGATATATGAGGTTAAATACTGAATATTCCAGTAAAACTGCACATATTGGCATTTTTTTCACACTTGTCTTTATCCTCAAAAATATGGTGTGGGAAGGGAGTTCATGCTGGTCTAAAAACAGGCTGTTTTACTTCAACAACTTATAAACAGACAGACTTTGAATCTGCAGAAAAGAAGCTTTGAAAAGCCAGTGGCTTAAAAAAAAAAAAAGACCAAGCGAAGAGATCTAAAGAGATAATTAATGGACTCCTTAGAGCTAACAAATATAATTTCAACATCATTTTGGAGTTTATTTATTTATTTATTTTATTTCATTTATATCCCGCCCTCCCCGCATGTGGGGAGTTAGGTCTAGAAGCATGTTCATTCATCATTATTTACAGGGCACCTAGTTCTGTTCCTTTTTCTGTTCTTTCTGCATGTCCATTGTTAAAATGTAACAACAAAATGAAAATCAAAGTTGGCACTACCAGGGTAATAGTGCTTTTTATTTCAAACAAATTACATATCATACAGTTACATACTTACTTGTCAAGCTCTGGCATCCATATTGGTTTACTGTGTATTCATTCTGGCTTATTGTGTTCCTGTTAGTTAAATAATTCTTAGCATCTGCAGTGCTTGCACCTTATCGCTGTACCTCTGCCCTCACCTGCCATTCACATTCCTAAGGGTGTGTGTGTGCTAGTAGTACATTAGGGAGTACTGCTTGGTAACTTTCTGAAGGGAGCCCCAAGACAACATTCTCATGGGAATGTCCTTGGCAAAGTCTTGTGCCTGGCTAGGTTAGATAGGGCGACCATATATCTGTCTGGGTTGCTATAGAAACGCTGATGTGGGTGTGATTGGAATTTTGGGGTTTCATCTATATGTTGCTTTTCCCGCCTTTGCATATTAGTCCTAACAAAGAATTTGAACCCATAGCATATCTTCAATAAAGCATTTCACTGTCAAGGTGTGTGTGAAGACTGATTTGACTGGGGTAACCTGACATTACTGTAATTCAATTATATATTTATTGCCATTTTTCCTAAGCAACAGTGATTACCCTCAGTGCTGCCAACAGTGGCTTTGACCCAAAGCTGATATTCACATGCAGAAAACACTCCTATGCAGGTGAACTGTTTTACTGATCTCCCCCCCCCCAGTGCCATCTGGAAACTGGCTACATTGGTTCAGGGGATCTCCTAGAGCAGTTACAGTGTGTCGAGGGATGGCAAATTTGGCTGCAGATAGGGAGAATCAGTGATCCACCTACATGAGTGAAGTGCCTTTTTCTTCTGAACATCTCGGCATCCAATCAGCAGTGAATTTATATGGATTCTGCCTAGCTAATTATCCTATCGACTGATTTGTGATACAAGCAGGGGTCGTTTCATAGAAAAAGAGCTAGGGGAACTCATTAGCATAACTCATTAGCATATGCCACACCCCCTGACATCAGGGGCCTGGCGGTGGACCTGCAAGGCCAGCGGGAGTGCGAGGAGGCCCCGCCGAGGCCCTCCCTGGCCCCAGGCAGGCAGGGGTGGGGAGAGGCGGGGAGGAAGCAACTTACCCTCCCTCTTCTCCTGCCTCCTCCTGGCTGAATGAGGGCTGGAAGCGGGGCGGACGGAAGCAGGGGGCGGGGCTTCATCATGTGCCCCGCCCCCTGCACCTCACCCGGGGGAACTGCGTTCCCCCACGTTCCCCCCCGAAATGACCTCTGGATACAAGATGACCAGGAAAACCCCCCACCAAAATATTAATCTATTCTACAGAGCTGTGTTTAAGCTACTTTGTTGTTTATTAGGTAGATACAGTTCCCCAAAGGTCCCCAATGATTAGACCTTGTGATTTGCACTAAAATCTTCTCATGGACTTCTAGTTCTCAGCTTGCTGGTGTTGGGCTGGTCATAAATGTACTGAATGCTAGGCATAAACCCATACTAAAAAAATGCACTAATCTAGTCCGCTTCTTTGTAAACCCCATTTTCACTTCATTTTGTTTATATTTGAGCAAGTAAGTGTAAAGGGTGACTTGCTTTTTTCATGGCAGCTAAAGTGTGTTGGGAGGCAAAGTGACTGTATATTATGTAAGTTCTCTTTTTAGTCCCTCCATGACCCAACGAAACTGAAATGAATTTTCATTTATTTCAGTGAGGCCACTAGCTTGAATCAGAATGAGTAACCATTGAGTAAGAAATTAGCATATGCTTCTTATTATGTATTATATTTATAGCCCACCCTATTCTGTGGGCTCAAAATAGACTACAGTAGTATCACCAAAGAGCCTCAAGGGGCTCACAATCTTCTCGTACAGATTACCTGATATATAAGACTTCTGGTTGCCAGTAGACTTTCCACACATCTAACTTGGCTGTGCTGGAACTTAGAAGACCTTTTCCAGACTGTCTGGAGACATTTCATGTGATGTGTCAAGCCAGTCGTCTTTTGCTCAGTGGTGAGAGAATTTATTTCAGGTCCGTGTAATACATGAAATTCTTTTCCTTTCTGATTCAGGCTCCCAACCAATTTTTAAAGGTTAGATTAGTTCAGATACAGACACATAACCAAGCTTAGTATTTGGCAATACTATTCACATTTACATCATCTCATAAGGAGTAAGGGTGTGTTATCATTGGCGGGAAGGATACAGTCAGAGAGGAAAAAATATGCTATTGCGTTAATATGATGATAGACCATGGCTGTAATAATTTATACTTTTAATTGTTTGACTTGTTATGCTGGAAATACCTTTTGTTCCTTGGAGTTTCTGATATTAAAAACAACTCTGATCCAGAATTTGTGAAGCTTTTAAATTTGCAGGGCTGTTAAGCATTCACATAAGTTTTCTTCGGTATCTTGCATTCCAAATCCTTTTGAAGGCTGAATAGCTGCTTTTTGATTATGTTAAAGTTGAAGTGGAATCTTAACTGTTCCTAAATAATAAAACTGGTTGCTAGAAAGCACCGGTGTAGCAAAATATTATCAGACACTGGTATTTAGAACGGCTTGCCAACATATCCACTGGTTGTCAATCACCTGCTATACACTTTTACTTATCCTTCTCCCCTAACCCCAGTGAACCATAAACACAGCTTCTGGGAGAGCAGGATCACCATATTAAGAATCAGCTTGTTGACCAAGGGAATGTACCATCTTTAAACCTAGCTGAGTTGTCAAAAAAGAACATCCCTGTCCCTTCATGGATATTTTCCTGCTGCAAAGGAGCTAGTTGTCTAGAGGTAGTATATACAGTGCCAAATGAAAAGGAACAGTTTTGACAGTGATAGGAATTATCAACAGCATGGTTTTTTGGTTCTCAACAAGACTCTCTGCAGGTCCCCGGGGCTTTTTCCCCCTTCATTTCCTAACACAGATCTTCACTCTAGCAATACTGCCATTTGCTTTTCAAAGCCAGATACTATTTATTTCATTTATACATGGCCTCTGTTTCCATTGGGGACCCAAAGAGGCTTTAATTGTTGTTGTCCTTGCCTCCCTTTTATCCTCATAGCCATCCTGTGAGGTAGGTTAGGCTGAGTGTATATGACTGGCCCAAGGTCATCCATCAAGCTTCCACTGAAGAGTGGGGATTCAATCCTGGATCTCCCAGGTCCTAGTTTGACACTGTACCACACTGGCTCCAAGTGGCTAACAGTGCCAGCTGAAGCACTGTTTCTCCCTTCTAAGCTCATTGACTTCAATGGATTTAGAAGGTTGTAGCACTGTTTAGGATGGCACTATAATAATGCCATCTTGAAAACACTTTTCTGGAAGTCCTATTGAATAGACTGAATAGTATTCTAAGTAAATCTGCTTAAACTGACATTGTAAGCATCTAAGAAGCTGAAATAGAAGGCTGAAGAGTCTTATCTTTCTAGCAGTCAGAATAGGAAAAGAAATTTACAGTGTAATCCTAAACAGAGTTACACTCTTCTAAGTCCATTGAAGTCAATAGGCTTAGAAGGGTATAACTCTGTTTAGGATTGCACTGTTAATCCCATTCTGTTTTTTGTCATGGAGGTCGCAGAAGTATTTTCATATGTTGGAAAGACAATATGCTCTTTTTGTAATAATAAGCAATTGATGCCCGCATACATTAAGTTGTATTATTCAATGCTACATTTAATTATTTGTATGTATTTTTCAGTATCTCTAGACCATCTTTGTGTTCTCTGTTTGATTCATGTTTGCAGAGTAAAACGCTGCAATATATAAAAGGAGTTTAAAGCTTGTTTAGCAAAACTACATGGTTTCACTAATAATCTAAAACTAGAGCACATGTGATGTTCTAACTTTTATACATACAGCCACTGATTTGTTTCATCTCTGTAAAATTTTCATGAATGAACTTGATAATTATTGAGCTGCAGTGTTTTTGCACTGCGTGATGTCCAAAAGTCCAAAAGTTAAAAATATTTGTGTCAGAGGGGAAATAAAGTTTTAACAATATATTTCCCAATTTCTACGAAGTTTTTCAATGCTAAAAGTTGGTAGAGGTCATTTCATTAGCTAAAAGTCCTGTTGAAATAATAAAAGTCTTTTAAGTTATCTACCACTTGATAATGGGGATGGAAACATCATAATAGAAGATCTTTTCATACCATGTATTTGCCTCTTCCTGTTTTTCAGAGTGCTTTATGGAAATAAAATTACGGAGATTCCCAAGGGCCTTTTTGATGGGCTTGTGTCTCTGCAATTGTTGTGAGTATTATTCTTCCTGTTGAGACCAATCACAAATAAAATAAATTGTTGTGCATTTTGAATGCATCTGCTAATTTCAACAGAGTCAGTGCTGGCCAGTTGCTTTGTATGCAGAAAACTCCCCGAGACTCTAATTTAACCAGGCATGTAAATTCAGAATAATATCAAATTTCACAATAGTGGCAACAGTAGTCTTGAGAATTCATGCTTCCCTTTGGGGTACATGGCTTGCTAAGATTCGGTGACATGTAATATATTTAGGTGGTGGTAGGTAGATTATATATTAAAGGAGTTTTGCTGTTGAAGGGTGCTGCTGACATTTGCTGAAGAGGCTACATCTGTTATATGAGATGAAATGAAGTCTAAGAATGACAAGATAACTTGAAATTCCTATAAATGTTATATGAAAATTATATAATTATGAAACTATCTAGTGTGATGGCAAAGTAGGCCATATATGTAGCTTCAGATTTTATAGTAACTCGATCGTAAAGACTGATTGAATGGATACATTTATAAAATGCAAGCATTCACAGTAAGAAACATTCTGTGAATTATTTTGGAATAGGATTGAGACATGCCTCTTGTGGGGATGTTTCCTTCCATTTATAAAATACTAGTAATAAGGCCCATTGTGGCAAGAAATGAAACGAGCTATAGAAAGAGGGCCTGGGAGAGCACGGTGGGCTGCAGCAGTCGGCGAACCCCCCTGCCCCCGGCAGCTCTGACCGAGCGCCATGGCCAGACCACCAGTGCATGCAGGGCCAGTTCTTTAATAGGGCGAGGATAGGCGTTAGCTGCCCCAGGCCCTCCTCGCCCTTCCCTCACCAGAAAAAGGGTGGGCTGGGGTGCCGCCACTGCTGCCTTTGGCTCCCTCACAGACAATGACGCGCACCCATCGGCTGGCTTCTGTCGGGGCTTCCGTGCCACCTGTGCCGACCTCCCCCAGGCCAGCCAGCGACCTCTGAGGACGGGCGGCAACATAGCTTGGGGCCCCAGGGAGAGCTGGATGGAACTCGCCCGGGGCACTTCCCGGTAACTCGCCAACTCAGCCGGCCAGCCCTCGGCTTTTGAGTACCCCGCGTGCCACCCCTCTGCCTGGCTGCCACACAGGCAGCCGCATCACACATGTGGGGCTTCTCTCTGCAGGGCCAGACACGCAGAAGCAGAGGAGGAGGAGGAGACCTGCCATCAGACTGCGGCAGCGGGGGGGCATTTTGGGGGGACTCCATTCCCAGTAAAAGGGTTTTGGTGGGGCAAACTAGGCCCGCAGGGAGCCCGTAGGGGTACGCGTTTCTCTGTGGCAAGTTTTCTTAGCTTTTCTGGCCTTTTGCTGCACTCCCCCCTTTCTCCTCCGCCCACCGGAGCGTCCATCCAGTCAGACGGCTCACAATGCACTGAGCCCAAGGCGCTCGCCGCCACTTCTGTGGGCGGGACTCAGGCAACAGAGCCAGCCAATGCAGGAAGTGCCTTTTGAGTGGCAGATGAGGCACCCAACTGATTTTGGAGCGCATCGAACGTTGCCAGATGAAAATGGAATTATTATATAGGAGAGATTCATTTTTCTAAAGGTTAATTCATATCTCAAATTTCTTTCCTAATCTTAAATTCTTACATGTCATCTTTAATACAGTTTTAATTTGTAACATATGTGATATAGTAATATAAAAATGGGAAATGTTTCTTACCCAACAAAATATGCCCAAACAACAGTCTCCAAAACCAATGGAAAGATGTTACGTTTTCCATGGGAACTGAGACTTTTGATTTTGTAAAATATATAGTTGGCTTACATATAACTATTACATTTAAATAATGTAAATTTAGCTTTGAAGCTGTTACTACAGATTCATATTGTTTCTCCCTCACTGGATAACTGATCCATAAAGTCTTGCTTTAGTTTGCAACCTGTTGTTGAACTGTTGGGAAAGTGCTTTCTGATTAAGTCTAACTTAGCATTTAGTTGGTAATATATTGGATTTCTTCTTATTAGTCTTTTTGGACACAAAATAGAGAAAGTGTCTAAAGAGACCCTCCTGGTATCCAGCATATAACTTTGTGTAGTAATGATGATGCTGAGGGTGACAGTTCTCTCTGTGTAGTCTGAAATTAACTATTGGTCTCTTGTTTCAAAAACTTTTTTTCATATTGATGAGTATAAAACTTCTTTTAAATGGAACACCAAAAATTTTGTATGACATTATTCATTCATAGAGTTACTATATAATGCAATTTGTTTGATAAACTCATAAGGGGTTTTAAAATTGTATACTATTAAATATTTTCCATTATAGACAATTTCCAAAACATTTTGTCTTGCTTACTTACAGTCAGTGACTGACTTACAGAGCAATCCTGAGCCATGCCTGCATTGCAGCAGCCAGCCATGGTGCAGGGGTGGCAGCACTAGTCAGCTCCCTAAGGGGAAAGTTACACTGCAGCAGAGTGGGGCGGGAGTATAGCTGGCTGTTTGCAAGGCTGTGTCCATGGTGATTCCGCCGCAGTGTGGCCTTGAGGCATAGTGTTGAGGCAGGGGTGGGGCACTTTGGATTAATGGGAGCGGCCAGTCCCAGGGCAGATGTTGCACATCACAGTAAGGGGTGGTGAAGGGTGACTCGGGAGAGCCCCATTGTCCTCTCCCACCCTGCCCCCAACAGAGGCCCATGGCGATGACAGGCACACATAGTTCCTGCATAATGGCATGTCCCATGGCCAAGCCCCCAAACCCCACCCACCCACGAATACTTCAAGTCCACCTACAGCAGTGATTCCCCCAGTTGGCTCAGGAAAGAGAAGAAGATTTATATCCCGCCCTTCTCTACCCAAAGGAGTCTCAGAGTGGCTTACAATCCCTTTCCCTCCCCCACAACACACACCCTGTGAGGTAGGTGGGGCTGAGAGAGCTCTTTCAGGGCTTGCTCTTGAGAGAACAGTTCTGCAAGAACTTGTGACCGACCCAAGGTCACACCAGCAGTTGCATGTGGAGGAGTGGGGAATCAAACCCAGATCTCCCAGATTCGAGTCTGCGCTCCTAACCACTACACCAAACTGGCTCCCCATGATCCACTGCTCCCTCAGTCCTACTGGCACAGATGTCTTACCCCTGGGTGCCAGAGAATACTTCTGCTACCCCCAGTGGCTGTCATTCCACTCTGTGACCTCTAATTCCAGTCACAGAGCACAGATTGTATTGCTAGGGACCATCTAGCCAGTTTGGTGTAATGGTTAAGTGTGCGGACTCTAATCTGGGAGAACCGGGTTTGATTCCCCACTCCTCCACATGCACCTGGCTGGATGACTTTGGGCAAGCCGTAGTTCTGATAAGAGCTGTTCTTGAAAAAGAGCAGTTTCTGTCAGAGCTCTCTCAGCCCCACCTACCTCACAGGGTGTCTGTTGTGGAGAGGGGAAGGGAAAGGAGTTTGTAAGCCACTCTGAGAATCCCTTTGGTAGTGAAGGGCGGTATATAAATCCAATCTCTTCTTCTTCTTCTTCATTCCACTCTAGGGGCTGTCATTGCAGCCCAGAGACCTTAATGGGAAATCCATTCCACATTTTATTAGCAACATTTCTTTGTGCCATAATGTATTTCACTGGAGCCCATGCAAGTCAATTGGTATTCCTGGCTCCCATGATCTCCAAGGAGCCTTCAGGCCCCTCCCATTGTTTCCAATGGGCAATACTGTCACTCCGTTAAGTACATCCTAGGAATGGAATCTGGGTCTCCCAGGTCCAGCCTCACTCTCTAACCACCTCTGGCCCCCTCCCCCTGCACACAGAAGCCTGTGAAGTGAGCAAGGGAACCTGTCTGTGTGGTTGGGTCCCTACTGTGTATGGTAGATCACTACAACCAGTGGGACCTGCACAACCCTCCACAGCCACCCACAGCACCTGAGAGCCCTCCATTGGGAAGTCCATAGGGGGAGTGGCAGATGAGTTGGGGAGGGAGTGGGGCAGGAAGGGGTTTGGAGCTTCTGCCATGTAGCAGAAATCAAGTAGCAGATACACAGTTGTGACACAACATAGACTTTATTTCACTGGAATCCATGGCAAGGGGTGAGGAGTCTGTTCACTTCCACCCTGGGGATGGAGGATACCCGGCATGGCACATGCCTAGGTGGATGGCATTGCAGGTGGAACTTGGAAAGGCTTGCCGGGTGTGATGCTCTGCTTCAAGAGGAGGGCTGGAACAGCAGACTGCACAGAGTGCATGGGGGGGGGGATTTGCCACGCCCACAGGCCTCTTTGTTGAATCTCCACCCACAAGACAGAAAAACATAACTAGGTCAACTGGGCATGAGTGCTATGCTAGCTTCAGCCATGGATGTCTTGCCCTGACAGAGTCTGCAAATGCAGCCCCATGGGGGTTGCTCACCATGAACCCCCCCTTGAGGCGCATGATGGAACCAGCCAAATCACACTCACCTGTTCTGTGTTGAAGTGTTCCTGGATTGCTTGCAGTCCATCCACTACAGCAGCTGCAGGTCAACCGTCTGATTCTGCAAGGGAGTAAGTTAAAGGAACACTTGCCAAGCTGGTTCACCACATGCAGTGGAGCAGCTGCCAGACCCACCACCACATCAGACATGTCCTGTCCTCTGATGAGGGTAGGAACCAGGCAAATGACAGAGCGTTCCCCCGCCCCCAGATCTCCCAGAAAACTTCCCAGGGAACTTTTCCCATGGCATGTCAGGGGCCACGGTGCTGCAAGGCCGTAGCTTCTGCCGGGCTTGCATTAGGGTTGCCAAGTCCTACCTGTTGCTGCAGCGGGGGACTCCCGGCTCGCTCTTGGAGTTTGCGCGTGTGCGCTGCAACCACGTCACCCAGAAGTGACACGACCACGCCGGGCACGCTGGGGGCGGGGCCATGACCATCCGAGGGAAAACCATACAGTTTTCCCTCGGATGACCGTCTCCCTGCCCCCAGCATGCCCAGCGTGGTTGCGTCACTTCCGGGTGACGTGCATGTCATGTACTTTGGGGGTGGGGGAACGCTCTGTCATTTGCCTGGTTCCTACCCTCATCAGAGGGGGACTTGGCAAGCCTAGCTTGCATGCAGGGGGTGCTGTCACGGCACCCAGCCTCAAGTGAAGGGAGGGGGGAGCAAGTTCATGATCCTTGTCCATACCTACCTGTCATAGGCTGCGGTCACACCAGCGAGGAAATGCGGGCGGGAAGTGAGGCTATTTGCCCTGGGGCGAACTGACGTGCATTTTCACGATCAGACTTCCGCCCGCCCGCCCGCCCCGCTGTTCTGGATTATACTGACGTTTCCCTGGTGGCTTTTTACAATGCTCCTGCGGCGCAACGAGACACCCCAAAGATGACTCCAGGACGCTGGACAGTTGTGTCCATCTGATCGCATCCCTTTAATCCGTGGGGGAATCACATGTCTGTCGAAGCTTCTTGTACGTATGATCGCAGCCAGTGTGTCGTTGCCCATTTGGGTTGAGCCTTGCATGATGGGTGCCTGTTAGGGTTCTGAAATGGGAGAAATCATGGACTTTGCTCTCCTTGTTGGGTGTCATTGCCAAATACTCACCCTGTAGTGCCAAGTGCCCTGTCTGGGCTACTCCCACCACCAACGTGCCTTGCTGCTTATTCTAAGTCCACACAGCAGGGAGCTCCAAGACAGACTCCCATGCCATACACCCTAACTACTGAGTTGCAAGGTATCCTGGCAGAATTTTTTGTAGTATGAAGGGGCCGTGATTGGGTGCTGGGGAGAGGGCCTGGCTGCTGTGGTGAGGGAGGTGATTGGCCAAGCCTGTAGTCAGCATCCTGAGCTCCTCCGAGCCTAATGGGCAGGGCTGCAGCAGTGGGGGATGACTTGATTTTTCATGTTCAGCGTGCACCTATGGGATATGCCATGTTTTTTGTTGGTGGAACTCCTAGGGTTCCTAGGCTGAAAGGGCTCAGGGAGCCAACTAACTCTAGCCTTGCCCCGTAAACCACCCGCAACCACACCAGTGCAGGGGCTGACACATCAGTTGTGTTGATGGGCAGCTGCCGCAGCCCACCACCAGCACCTGCGTGCACTGGAGGGCCACTGGGGGCCTGCACCATCTTGTGATTTACGTTGGCATAAATGGGACTTATGCCGGCATAGGATTAAGTCATCTCCCAGAGCACTTTCAGGCCCCCCAGGATTGTTCTGCCCATGTTGATAAAAAAGCTCCATTACAATTTGAATTCCTTATGTATCAACTCATACTTTCTTCAGTGGTGGTATACGGTAAAACTAAAGCTATAGGAAATATGTACTGAAACCAGCACTGTTTTACTTATTCAATACCTCGAATGAGATGTGAACTTTAGGGTAGTTTATTTACTGATTATACCAAGTATTCATGATGGTAAAATCACACATGGATTGTGAAAATCTTCAAAAGGATCTCTGAAAACTGGATGAATGGGCAATGCAATGGCAGATGAGATGCAGTGTGGATAAGTCCAAAGTGATACTAATTGTGACAAAACATCCTTATATACTGTCTGATGAACTGAATTATCTATAATTATGCAGGAATGAAATGTTGAAGTCATAGAGTTCAATGAAAAGATTTAGTTCAATGTGCTGCATTTAATAAATGAATAAATAAGTAGTGAAAATGTCAAATTTAATGTTAGGAATTATTATAAAAGGAATTGAAAATAAAATTGCAAGTATCATGATATCACTATACAACTCTATAAACTTAATTGTGGAGAAAATGAACACTGAGAAATTATATTTATTCTTTCCTAAAATACTAAAGTTCTGGATCAACCAATGAAATTTATTACCTACAGAATGCATGGATACAGAACAATTTTTTAAAACAGATGTACCTTAAAATGCCAGTATTAAGTTCTGTTAACATATGTGAAGGTAATCATTTATCCCAGAAAAGGCAAGATGACTATATTCTTTCTGATGTGCTTATTTATTTATTACATTTAAAAGATTTATTAGCCAGTTTTCTCCCTTGCTGCACTCAAGGCAGCTTACAGTGTCAATGAACATTATAAAAACACAATGAAAACAATTATAAAACCCATGAAAGTTATAATTTAAAAACTCCAGTTAGGATGGCGAGAAATAAAAGCTAAATAAATAAAAATGTAGTCCCCAATAAAACTACCTTCAAGTGCCTCCTGAAGATTGACAGTGAGTAGGCCAGGTGCAACTCCTTGGGGAGGTTGTTCCATAATAATGGGACTGTCAACAAAAAGGCCCTCTCTCATGTACCCACCAAACAAGCATCTTTAATTGGTGGAACAGTCAGGAGGGCATTTTCCCATGATCTTAATTGCTGGGCAGGAATGTATGGGAGAAGACAGCACCTCACAGGTCAACAGCCATGGGGCAGAGCAGTAATCTCCCAACACTACCTTCTGAGACTGATCTTCAGATAGGACTCAAACCACTGTAATACGGTGCCCCTTGGTGCCAGTGCCAAGAGACAGCTTAAGATACTATGGTCCATAGTATCAAAGGCAATGGAGAGATCCAGGAGAGTCTCGTTCCCCCTGTCTTGGTCTCGATAGTGGTCATCAACCAAAGTGACCAAAGCAGTCTCTGTTCCAAATCCTGGTCTGAAGCCAGATTGAAATGAGTCCAGAAAATCAGTCTCTTCCAAGAACCCATGGAGCTGAGAACCAACAACCTGCTCTAACACCTTGTCCAAGAGTAAAAGACTGGAGACTTGCCAAAAATATTCTGACATAATAGGGCTCAGGGATGGTTTTTGCAGGCATAATTAGGGTAAGCATCAAGAATACAACTAGTAGGTCTCACCTGACCAAGGGTTTTATCCACATCCTTGGGATCCATTAGCTGAAAAGTATTCATAAATATTGGATAAGCAGATGCCAAAGATACATCATCTGGACATGCATCCATGCCGGCATCTAGCCCAGAGTGAATATGAGCAATTTTGTCTGCAAATTAAGTTGCCAACTGATCACAGCAGGCTGTTGTGTGGCTAGAGTCTAAATTCTTGGGGCTATGATGTAAAAGTCCTAAACTACATGAAACAGTTCAGCTGGACAATTGAGTGCAGACATAATGTTGGTGGAGAAATATTGCCTTTTGCTGTTGTCACTGCCACAGAATAGGCTGTAATATGGGCTCTGCTCTACATTCAATTAGTGTCGCTCTGATTTTTCCACCGGGGCGCTTTAGCCATCGTCCCTCCCATTTCATCACCATCAGCCCCAATGTACCAGGGAGATTGCTTGACTCTGTCTGGGAGCAGAGAAACTTAGGGGCAATTGTGTCAACAGCCCAGGCCATCTCCCTATTCCAGAGAGTTGTCAGAGCCTTGACAGAATAGTCAGCAACTGAGGAGGAGGGAAAAAATCCCCAAGTGCTGAGAGGAACCTATAAGGTACATTCAGGTACCTAGAGAGAAACCTGGAGGACAGAGCTGGATCAGATGTATACCCCGAGTCTCATCCAGCCTCATCTCCGTAACACATGCCAGGTCAGCCTGCTCGTCCACAACCAGGTCTCCATTGGCTGAGAGACAGACTTGAAGGAGGAATGGCCAACCAATGGCCAGGCTTGCTTCTCTTGGAACAGCCAGTCTGTATCCTACCGCCATATCTCCCTTTACCCAAAATGAGGGGAATGTTAGCCCCCTCTCCAAGGCACATACCTACCAGCTATCTCTGCAATAAGGGGCAGCTGTAGACTATGATTCCCAACCAACTCATGAGCTCTTTAACCCTCCCAGTACCTCTGTCTTTACAAACAAGGATACAGGCCCCCTCAGCCTTGTGTCCCCACTGAAGTGGATTCCCCAAGTGGCAAGGTTTGTTACTCGGGGACAGGGTTGCCAGGCATGTTAAAAGCAGTGTTTGTTTCAAAGGCCACTATACATTGTCTAAGCACAAACATATCTTAATGTGTTGTAAAAATATTTTCCCCAACCAGAACCCACCTGTGTCTGCATCCCTGAGGAAGAAAGCTTTGGGTCTTCAGGAGACAGTGAGTCTCCTCAGCCAGCCAGTCTGTAGTTGTAACTGCCTGGGGACTAAGGGTTTATATGTCAAGGGAAAGTTGTATTAAGGAAGGGATGAAAGACATTCCTTGCCTGATCTTGGAGAAAAGGTGATGTTGCAGTAATCTGATAGTTAATAAGCAACTTTGGGGGAGGGAGCAAAAATAACAAGGGAAGGACTATGAGGTTGGAAAATGCTCAATAGTCAAATACATTTTCAACATGAGTTAACGCCATGTTGTATCACTATATACCATTAATGTGACAGCTGCTGCCAAAAATGCATTTGTACAACCAACTCCAATACCACCAGTGCAGTCCTAAGCAGAGTTATACCCTTTTAAGTCAAAGTCCCTGGGCTTAGATAAGAGTAGCTGGCTAGGACAGCACTGTAAATTTACCACCTTCCATAATGCATAGCAGCTATCTTACAGTAGAGAAGAGTAAGAGTCCAGTAGCACTTTAACGATGAACAAAATTTGTGGTAGGGTATGAGCTTTTGTAAGTCACTGCTCACTTCTTCAGACAGTATCACTTCTTCAGCTATCTTATATGAGTGTAAATGACAGGGGCTGTTTGTTAACTATCAGTGGAATGTGAATATGCTTTGCCTTGCATACCACAGTTGTTACAATATTACAAGCATTCTTATGTTTATAAAACCTGTGCTTCTGATGCTTGTGAACAGAAAGAACAGTGGAGGCCTTGATTAAAAGACATTTCTCTGTGGATGTGTTGTGCATTTTCTGGTTAAAATGAAAAACAGAATATGTTTAAATGTGTCTTCAGTATGGTCACACAAAATGAATTAAATTACCTTATTGTGTTTTAAACTGGATATTGATTTTTTTTCTTTTAAAAATTATAACCACTGCCAAATTTTTGAACTCTGAACATAGATAAGGATAAATCACAATTGATATGATAAACTTAAATTACAAATTTAACATCTAGTATCTTCCTTGCCTTTTGGTTGGGCTGAACTCTACTATGTTAGGGTTTTCCAACTTTATATTTGTCAAATATTTGTTCACTGTCTCTCCATATCAATGTGCACAAGATAGTTCACAATAACATACAAAAAAGGAGCAATCCAAAAAACGGCCAGCCATAACATAAAATGAAATTTAAAACAATTGAAACAACTGGAACAGCAGTAGTAGCTTAAAGCAAAGAGCACACTTAAAACCAAACAAGATAGAAAATAACCACAATGAGGAACAGCGGTCAACCATATTAACTAAAAGCCGGCTGAAATAAAGCAGTTTTGTCCTGGCACTGAAAGATGTTCAACAGTGGCATCAGGCACAGGGAAAGGAGGAAGGGTATGCTAGAATGGGAGGCACTGAAATGGCCCCATATTTTTGACCACTTAACTTCACTTCTGAATGCAGGGAAACATATTTTAAAAAGTTTGAGTTGCTGAACACAGCGCCCTGACAGGACTATACCAGAACATTCCGCCATGACATTCTTCTTTCTTTGGAAAACTACCAGTGCAATGGTCTGTACCTCTACCTGCCTGTTATTTTCAAATGTGTTATGGTTCCCCATATAGAATATGATACAAATAAATAAGGAACACAAGCGAGGCACACAACAGTGACCTTTCTGCTTCTATGTTTGATCCAGGGCTATCAAAACTGAAGCTTTGCCATCTATCTTTCTGTGAAATTTAATAAGGTAGGAAGCAGGGCAAAATTCACATGAAGATTAAATGAGGAATTAAATGAGAAATACTGTTTACCCCTTAGTGCCCATGTTCATATTTAACTGAAATAGAATGGTAGGAGAATCCAAATCATGAGCCTAGCTAAGAGTTTATTTTCAAAAATAATTGGAAAATTCTGGAGAATGATACTATGAAATATTACCCACTTTAATATTAAATGTTTATTTATTTTGGCTGTAAGCATATCTCTTTCAGAGATCATCATTCCCCATTTAGCAACTTTGAATGTAGATGTTGACTTAAGCACAGCCATTATTTCTCAAACCGGTTGTGTATCAAATTCATGTTGATGCTGATTTAAATTCTGCTACTGTACATTTCCGCATATAGCTTTGCTCATTTGTATTATCTGATATCTATCATTCAAGATATACCTCATTAGTCATACAACATATGCCACATTAATTGTATGAGAATAATGATAGCGTGATGTAAAGGCAGATAAGAGAAAACTATTTCTTCATATAGGGTTTTATCTGTTGTTTCCCAGATAGTGTCTTAGATTATTAGGGTATTTAAAATGATTTCTGGTCTATCTAATAATGACAACAACTAACTTGTATCAAGACTGCTAGACTGCACTTCCAGACTAAGAATAATCTATTTATTCTCTGATGTTTGACTTGCATGTCTTCTTTCATTAGAAAATGAAAATGCTGATGAAGGCAAACATTACTGCAACATCTCTGTTTCTTTCCTTCAAACCAGTTATTGAAACAGTTATTCTGTTTGAAGAGCTTAGAATATTGCTTGAATCTGAAACACTTGTACTGATGTTAATAAATCAGTCAATATAATGTCTTAATTGTGCACATAGGTTGTATTTATTTTCAACTCCAGTAGACATCTTGAAAAGAACTTAAGTTATATTACTTTGGTAAATTATGTCTGCAATCCTAAGAACACTTTTCCTAGCAGTATGCATCACTGTATAAAATGGAATTTACTTCTGAGTAGATCTGCTTAGAATAGCTCCCTATGATATATTCTGTCTTTTATGAGATATGGCTATACTGTTGTAATACAATTGTGTTGCACATTATAGAGCATGTCCTAAGGTTTATTTGCAATTGGTTTGGAACATAAGCCAGTCTTGTTAGGTGCCCACAAATACTGAGAAAAATGCATGCTCCCCCACAAACCTGCATGGGAAGTTGGTAATGTTTAGATAGTTTATGTGTCATTATGAATCTTAAACTAGCAAAGAACAACATAGTTCCTTGTAACAAGGGAGGGAAGAAGTAAACAGCAATCCACCAATGACTGCTGTCCAGTTTTGATAGACCCCTTTGTCCTTGATGAACTAGTTCAGAATACTGAGCCAGTTTGGTGTAGTGGTTAAGAACGGCGGACTCTAATCTGGAGAACTTGGTTTGATTCCCCACTCCTCCACATGCAGCCAGCTGGGTGACCTTGGGTCAGTCACTGTTCTCTCAGGAGCAGTTCTCTCAGAGTCTCTCAGCCCCACTTACCTCGTATGGTGTCTGTTGTGGGGAGAGGAAGGGAAGGAGACTGTAAGCCGCTTTGAGGTACCTTTGGGTACTGAAGGGTGTAGTATAAATCCAACTCTTTCTCTTATTCTTATTATTTTAAACTAGTTCTTCCTTTCCCTCTAATTCTTGCTCTTATTGAACTCTGTAAAATTCAAAAACTTCAGCCTTCTTCCCTTGTTGTTGTTCAGTCGCACAGTCGAGTCCGACTCTTCGCGACCCCATGGATCATCTCCCACCAGGCCCTCCTGTCTTCCGCCGTCCTCTGAAGTTGGGTCAATTTCATATTCGTTGCATCTATGACACCATCTAACCATCTCATCCTTTGCCGTCCCCGTCTTCTTTGACCTTCAATCTTTCCCAGCATCAGGGTCTTCTCCAGTGAGTGCTCCCTTCTCATTTGGTGGCCAAAGTATTTGAGCTTCAGTTTCATTATCTGGCCTTCCAGGGAACAGTCAGGGTTGATTTCTTTGAGGATTGACTGATTTGTTCTTCTTGCAGTCCAAGGGACTCTCAAGAGTCTTCTCCAGCACCATAGTTCAAAAGAATCTATTCTTCGGCGCTCGGCCTTCCTTATAGTCCAACTCTCGCAGCCATACATGACTACTGGGAATACCATTGCTTGGACCATGCAGACTTTTGTTGGCAGGGTGATGTCTCTACTTTTTATCATGCTGTTGAGGTTCGCCATCGCTTTCCTCCCAAGGAGCAGGCGTCTTTTAATTTCATGGCTGCAGTCACAGTCTGCGGTGATCTTGGATCCCAGGAACGTGAAGTCTGTCACTACTTCCACGACTTCCCCTTCTATTTGCCAAGGAGTGATGGGGCCAGATGCCATGATCTTAGTTTTTTTGATGTTGAGCTTCAAGCCCACTTTTGCGCTCTCCTCTTTTACCCTGAGCAAGAGGCTCTTTATGTCCTCTTCACTTTCAGCCATTA
Organism: Gekko japonicus; assembly: GCF_001447785.1. Taxonomy (NCBI): domain Eukaryota; kingdom Metazoa; phylum Chordata; class Lepidosauria; order Squamata; family Gekkonidae; genus Gekko; species Gekko japonicus. The sequence goes on from NW_015169213.1 coordinate 274,751, forward strand.
GAGTGGTATCATCTGCATATCTGAGGTTGTTGATCTTTTCCCCAGCAATCTTAATTCCCGCTTGTGATTCATCCAGGCCAGCATTTCGCATGATGTACTCTGCATATATATTAAATAAGCAAGGTGACAATATACATCCT
>NW_015169213.1:275841-313905 GCF_001447785.1 Gekko japonicus
GGTTAATGAATACGGTTTTGACTTCCACCCACCTTGGCAGCCTGCTGGGAAAAAATGAATCTCCTTCAGTCTTGTTAAGCAAGCAGCCATTCTAGAACTGATAAGGATGACATGTGATAGATGCCTGCCTGCTTCCTCTTATCTCTCCCGACTCTTTGAAAAGTTCCTTGGGCAAAAAGAAAGAAAGAAAGAAATAGGGAGGAAAAAATTTACCAAGGTATTGGGGGAGTAAGGTTCCCCCCCCCCTGTTAGATGAAAGCAAGGCAAGGGGTTGAATATTCTTTCAGAGTCCTGTCTGGCCTGGTCCTATCTTGTTTGGACCATTGGTGCCACTGGTTTGGAGTTAGTAGTGGATATAGTGATGACCCTGTGCACAGGTGGCTTTAAAGGTGGGTTAGAGAGATTCACGGAGGAGTGGTCTGTCAATAACTACTAGCCATAGTGACTAATGAGAACCTCCATATTCAGAGGTTTCAGTGCTAGCAGGTAACAGCCGTAGAAGGCCTTAGCCTCCAAACAGAAGAGAGCAATGAGGGCCCCGGTCACACAGGAGGATTTGCCCCGCAAGAGGGACAGATCGGGGGCGCATCAAGCACACCGCAACATCTGGGAAGCATCACGCACCCATCCCCGATCCGTCCCTTCGGCCCGAAAATGCACATTTAAAAGGTACTAGCAACAGAGCACTACCTTCCGGATGATGTGCGGCAACTCCAGGCGTCTGGTCGGGGAAGCGCTGGTAGCCCGTCGCAGCCAGCGCCGTTCCCCATCCCACGCATGCGCACAACTGTGCTACTGCCGGTTTGCTGCACAACATTTGATCAGCTGCCAGAGCATAGAGCCGTGGGGGCACGTCAGATTGCACTCCCGCGGTTCTTTTTGCTCCGGCTCTAATTTGCCTCCTTTTGGCAGTGGATCATCCCGCTCGTTTGACCGGGATCAAGGATGATCAGGGGCCTGGGGACCAAGCCCTACGAGAAAAGTAGGGTTGCCAAGTCTGGCCCACAAGCCGGCGGTGGACTTACAAGGAGGCTCGAAGAGAGGGGAGGGAAGAAGCGTGACGTTCCTATGCCCCCTCCAGGTGACGTACACGTCAGGGATGTCAGTGACGTGCCTACATCACCCGAAAGTGACATACACATATTGGTGACATCGTGGGGGCTACACTCTGTTTTGGGGGCAAAACTCTATGGTTTGAAGCTAATTCTACCATAGAGTTTTGTCCAGAGTGTCACCAGATGTTAGGCACTTTTATGTAGTGGCCCATCACTTGTGGCCCCTCATGGATCACTGCCTTGTCGTGGCGAGGGGGCTTGCGCAGTTCAATGAAGCTGTGGGCTATGCCGTGAAGGGCCACCCAAGACGGACAGGCCACAGCAGAGAACTCAGACCAAGCGTGATCCACCTGGAGAAGGAAATGGCAACCCACTCCAGTATGTTTGCCAAGAAAACCCCATGGACAGTATCAAAAGGCTAAAAGATATGACGCCGGAAGATGAGCCCCTCAGGTCGGAAGGTGTCCAATATGCTACTGAGGAAGAGCAGAGGACAAGTACAAGTAACCCCAGAAAGAGTGAAGCGGCTGGGCCAAAGCCGAAAGGACGCTCAGTTGTGGATGTGTCTGATGGTGAAAGGAAAGTCCGATGCTGCAAAGAACAATACTGCATAGGAACCTGGAATGTAAGATCTATGAATCAAGGTAAGCTTGACGTGGTCAAAAATGAGATGGCAAGACTTAACATCGATATCTTAGGAATCAGTGAACTTAAGTGGACAGGAATGGGCGAATTTAACTCAGAAGACCATTATATCTACTACTGTGGCCAGGAATCTCGTAGAAAAAATGGTGTGGCCTTTATAGTCAACAAGAGAGTGCAAAAGTCAGTACTGGGATACAATCTCAAAAATGACGGAATGATTTCTGTCCGATTCCAAGGCAAACCATTCAACATCACAGTAATCCAAGTCTATGCCCCAACCACTGATGCAGAAGAGGCTGAAGTGGACCGGTTCTATGAAGACCTACAACACCTCCTAGAACTAACACCAAAAAATGATGTCCTCATCATCATAGGGGACTGGAATGCTAAAGTAGGAAGTCAAAAGGTAACCGGAATAACAGACAAGTTTGGCCTTGGAAAGCAAAATGAAGCAGGGCAAAGGTTAACAGAGTTTTGTCAAGAGAACACACTGGTCATAGTGAACACCCTTTTCCAACAACCTAAGAGGCGACTCTACACTTGGACATCACCAGATGGGCAACACCGAAATCAGATTGACTATATAATTTGCAATTTTCATCAAAACCTAGGCTTCATGCATATTCTTTAGAACCTGTTCTTTTTCATTTACTTGTAAAATTTTATCAGATAAATGGCTCTTATTTTCAATGTCAATTCTAGATTCTTCCAGTTTCTGCAGAATATGATTCTCAAATATTCTGAACTCACAATACTATCCTGTGTACTTTCGGCAGGCACTCTTGGGGAGTCTACTGTCTCTCCTTCTGGGAAGAAGTGTACTTTCTAATTACAACTCACTATAATAATTGCTGAATTCATTAAACATCTATTAACAGGTAATATATTCATAAAGAATACAAATGCAGGTACTAACTAATAAATAATTACAAATAGATTCTCAATCACATGAATTAATATAAATAGTTAAAAAGAATAATATATAATAAACCTGTCAGTATAAACTTCTTCAGTCACCAGGAACAAATCAATCAGTCAGTGTTAAGAGGGTTGCCAATAGATTCATGTTGATGTTTCAGTGCTCAGGTGTTGTTTTTTCTTTGAAGTTAATTGGCCAAGACATATAAATTACAGAAGTGAAAGTGCCTCAGTGTCACTTAGGAAGGTCCAAGATAGAAATATCTTGAGGAGGACAAATTATAATCACTGTAACTATTATTCAAGCAGGCGTAAAAGCATGAAATTCTTACATCCTTTGCTAAGTCCTCAGAGGTAGGAAGAATAGAATAGGAGGTTAATAATAATGTTCTTATCCAGACGACTCATCACTTAATGAAAGCAATATCCTTGAGAGTCACGGTTCATCTTGAGATGCCCCAACAACTATGCAGCAAGCCTGATAGTAGCCAGGCCAGGCTCAGTCCTTGCCAGAGGGCAAATGCTCTTCTGGTGTTGCCAGTGGGACATACCTGTGGCAGGCTAACAGGCTGCCAATGCCCAAAACAGGTAGCACATGGAATGTGCTATGCCACCAAAGTTTGGGTGGAAATTGACTATGCCTCTCTTCTTCCTCCTTTGGGAGAAGCTGAAGCATCATTCTGCACAGGTAAAACTGGAGCCTGATGTCTCAGCTCCTGCAGCACAGTGAGCTGACCTGCTTCTTCCCCTGCAGCCATAAGTGCAAAGAGACTCTGAGCTTGTATTATATATTTTAAACATATCAGTAGACTATGACAATTCTATTTTGGGGCAGGAAAAAAAAACAGGATCGGAGTTCCGGCGGGCACCCAAGTTGGCCACGCCCAGCAGGAACTCATTAGCATAATAGGCCACACCCAACAGCAGAAACTCATTAGGATTGGCTACATTAAGGGGTGTGGCCTAACATGCAAAGGAGTTCCTGCTACAAAAAAGCCCTGGGTTTTGACAACAAACAAGGTAAACAGAATAACAAGCAAAAGGTGAGTGTGGCTGGATAACCACACTTCTGGTAACATGGGGGTGCGGCCTAATGTGCTAATGAGTTGTGCTGTCATGGGTGTGGCCCAATATGCTAATGAGTTTCTGCTGTTGGGTGTGGCCTATTATGCTAATGAGTTCCTGTTGAGCTTTTTCTACAAAAAGAGCCCTGAAAAAAAAAAACAAAGACCATCCACAAGGTTAAGTTGTGCAACCCTGCCTTGGAACACAGTTTGAATACTGTGGTCTTCATGAAAGATAGCAGCAACATAATCCAAAGGCTTTCTTTCAGGTGGTATAGTACCTTTAAATGATCTCACATTCACTATCCAAAGAACTTATCCAGTAATAGGTAGCCTAGTATTACTGACCTCAGGCTGCGATCATATGCACAATTAGACCCGATATAGGTGCGAATGCCGGGCAGATTTAAATGGCGCAATCAGACAACAGCATCTGGGAAGCTCCCCGCAGCTGTTGGCAACCCGTTCTGCTCTGCCGCAGAAGTGGAGTTAAAAGACCCCGGGGAAAACGTGTTAGTAAACAGGCTGCAATGGGCCATGGACGGACTTTCCTGTGTCTGATCACTCCAGTACGCTCTCATGGCGTCGGGATGGTCTGATCAGGCCATCCCGACTCTGTGCCGTTGTTTCCCCCCCTCGCAGTATGCGCATCATCGCAAACTCCATAGGGAGCTTTCGGTGCAGAGGTGCGATTCATCGATCCCTTGGTTAAGTGCATGGGGGAAAAAGGGCACCAAAAAAATGACTCACCTGCAGTTACATCTGATCACGCACTGATGGACTGTACCCACAGCCACAGCTTCAAAGGGAGGTGTGATCATGCAACTGCGGGTCAAATTCCTCTGGAGGAAATAGCCTCGCTCCCCCCCCCCTTTTTTCTGGTGCATGTGACCGCAACCTCAGAATAGAATATGGGAGGCCCATGTTCATATATGGACTCTGTGAGGTAACTGCGGTAGAAAATATTTATTAAGTAACGATCACAAAATTTATACAAAAATGTGTACCAAAAATCTGCATATATAAATGCACAAAGGCAGTTGAAAATGGTGAAACCGACGATGATCTCCGGAATCACTTTGCCCTAGGAACATTCTTTCAGAGAATCTCTTGCAACCATGTTATGATACATCGGTGAAAATTAATGAAATTGTTGATACGTACCTGTTGAAATAACAGACCAACGCTGCTTTCATCCACATTCAGAAGAAGAATAGTATCGAAACAGTAGAACATTTCGGAGATCATCGTCATTTTCAACTGCCTTTGTGCATTTATATATGCAGATTTTTGTACACATTTTTGTATAAATTTTGTGATCGTTATTTAAATATTTTCTAGCACAGTTACCTCTCAGTTTCTTCTTCTTTTGATCTGTTCTGTGACTGTGACCATCATTTTTGAGCCACATATATTGACTCTGCCATGGAAGCTCACTGGTTGTGAGGATAAAATAGAGGAGAGCAGAATAATGTTATAAACTCCATTGCATCTACTTTGAAGCTTACTATATTTGGAGGAAGCGATATGCTCAGTTGACACTAGTTTAAAGAACCTTGTCGGTATACAAAAATTAGAAAAATATGCTGGGGCAATAGTGGACTTGGGGATCCATGGTACCTTTACACACCAGTGTTCCCTCTAAGCTGAGTTAGTGTGAGCTAGCTCACAGTTTTTTAGCCTCCGGCTCATACATTTTTGCCTTAGCTCAGGAAGGAGGGCTCCCGAGCAAACTAATTTACATGATGGCCAAATCGCTCACTCACAACTTTAATGCCAGCAGCTCACAAAGTAGAATTTCTGCTCACAAGACTCCACAGCTTAGAGGGAGCATTGCCTGTGGCAGTTCTATATGTTTGTGTTTGAATGGGTTTTGGTCAGCTAAAGATTTTAAGAACTGAACCTTATTTTCTTTGCTGTTTTGTCTGAAGCTAATCTTTGAGAATGTGTATATTTTAAGTGTTCTCTCTTTTGTTTACAGACTGCTGAATGCCAATAAGATCAACTGCCTGAGAGTAAACACATTTCAAGATCTTCATAATCTCAATTTATTATCTCTATATGACAATAAACTACAGACCATCAGCAAAGGACTTTTTGTGCCTCTCCAGTCAATTCAAACTCTGTGAGTATCCAAAAAATAGAGCATAATTCACTAAGACACTGTCCCTTCATCTTTGCAGGGGGGGAACAATACTTCGATTTTCTTCCAGCCCTACTTTTTGGCCTTGTCTTGGTACAGAATATCCTTGGGGCTGAGTGTTATTGAAGCATTACTGCTGCTATTAAGTCTCATTCCATTTCAGGCAGCTGCCTGTGAGTTCATATTATTGTGCATGTATAGTGCATGAAAAATAATGGCAAATCAGGTTCTGCAGCAAATTGGTAGCATTTGCAGATGGTTAGGCTAGGATCTGAAGATGAAATATTTGCATCTATGTAAAAATCACTTAAGTGCCTTCAGATTTTATTGCTGTATTTATTCTGCTTAACATACCAGCCATTATATGCATTTAAAGAGTAGCTTCCAAGATCAGGAAGCAAAGCTCCAGCTGAGTATGTGCTCTGGCACATGCATATCTGTTTGTATCCTAGCTTAAAACTACATTCCTTAAGAAACACGTGTTCTGTGGCTTTGCATGATTTAGAGTATTCAGTATCAGTTCCTACCAAAAGCTGCATATCTCATGGATAATAAAATTTCCAATTACATTCCCACTCTCACAGAGTAAATGTTATATATCATTGTACCTTTTGGGTCTTTTAGGCTCCAGCAAAATATTATTTTTCAAAATATCAGTTCGATATATTTTTGTTTTCTTTGTGTCTTACAGTGAGAGATGGTATCAAGTTATAACAGAGGAGTCAAAATGGTTTTATTTTTATTAGAAATGTTGCACATACTATTTTTGACATTTTCTTGGATTGCTTTTCATCACAGGACAAAGAAGATTAAAAAAAAACAATAACCCTGGCTGTTTGACTCTGTTAGAAATGTTTTGGTTAAAAAAAAATGATTAAGAGGATCTTGTTGCCAGTGTTTGGTGAGATCAGAATTTTGTGCTGATCTTTTCCCCCATCACCCTACTAACTTGTAAACCTCTTGTTTAACTGTGCCATATGTTAATAAAGCCATTCCAACAGGCCCCTTTATAGAACAGGACTGATTTCATGGAGCAACCACCATAGACAATCTCAAAACACTGGCTGCTACATGCACTGAATCATTTCGGGTACATTAGACTGACATTCTTATTCACATGTTTTGTCTGCACTTCACATACATTCCTGGAATGGAAACAAACTCTTATGATGCACACTGATTCATGTGGAGAACTGTGCACATCATCAGCTTTGTGGTGGATAAATGATAGCCACGTAAGGGCAGATGCATTGCATGGAAACTCCCTATAGTTCTTTCCTTAATTTTGGATTTTGTCACTATTTTAATTAAAAGCACATTACTATAACGGTGAAGTATGTATTAATTATGGATTGACATGCACCTTATTTACTCAAAAGATGACCCTTAATGTAAGATGACCCCCTTAAAAATGTTATACACACACATAGTTATTATTGGACATAACTATAACATAACTATGAGATGACCTCCCTCTTTTTTTTTTGTTTGATGATATATGTATGGAAAAACCTAGTCTTGCATCTGAGAAACTATACTAGAAATTAAGTGCAAGTTAATTGCAATGATAACTGCAAAAGGAAGAGTAATTAGGGTAGCCATATATAATTAGCTCAGATGACTATAATCAATAACTGCGAGCAAGGCTATGCCTATGGAACCTTATTATAAGACTTATTAACACATTTTTGCTATTGCTCTGATAGGAACAAGTTCAAACTAAACAGAGATGCTGTTTGTTATCCACCTCAGTACCCAGACACAATGCAGGAGATATATCTACGGATTAAGCGAAATAAACCTTCAGATAAATAATCTTCAGGTCTATTAGGTAGATTATAGATTTCATGATCAATGTTGTTTGAAAGTCATATTTGAGATTATATTAGTTTTAACCAATATGCTGAGAATTTTTAAATTTCACTCCTAAGATATAACCTCTGGCTCATCTGTGACTTTGCCACTGGTCTGATGGATACTGGTTTACATATCTGTGTTTCAATCTCTATAAAGATTTAATTTTGTAATAAAGAATCTTTTCAATTTAGCATTTTTTAAAAGGTTCCTTCAACTGCGTTATCCTTTGTCGGGCTCCCAGATGAAAATTGTGGCTTTTGTGGACAGGAAGTCTGTGTCCTTTAAAGCAGACTTTGCTATATTAATTTTTGTTTCCTTCTTGAAAAGGGCTCTCTGCAAACGTGATGAGCTAAAAAATATGAAATTTCTCCCATTCAAGGGCAGCTCCATGTGGCTTCCGCCAGGCCTGGTGCATTGGAAGCTGATTCAATTACTCTACTCTTCAGATTTGTGTTTGTAAAAAACAATGATGGAGTACAGTGTCACAGGTCACTTCTGGTTAAACATCCCATCCCTCTTGCAGGCATTTAGCTCAGAATCCATTTGTGTGCGACTGCCATTTGAAGTGGCTGGCTGATTACCTGCAGGATAATCCAATAGAAACCAGCGGTGCTCGATGCAGCAGCCCACGTCGCCTTGCCAACAAACGAATCAGCCAGATCAAGAGCAAGAAGTTCCGTTGCTCAGGTAATTCATTTATCCAGACTGTACTGCACTTTCAGTTCTGAAATAGGCAGGTCCAGAGAGCCTGCTAATCAAATCTGTAGGACAGTGTTTGCTATAATGGATATTATGGAGCATCTTTTTAAAATTAAATTTGGGAAATTGGATTAGTCCTCCAGAAAACCTATTTACCTTATGCATTAAAAAGAGACAAACCTTTAGCTTCCCTTGTGCTTTCTTTAACTTAGAAGATAGCAAGTAATTTTAAAAGAATGCGGCACTGTGCTATCTATAAACTAGATAACATGTAATTGAACCCATGTGCCAAATGTCTGATTATTTTAGAAATGAAAGAATTCAGATGTGTTCTGAGCAAATTTAGGTGGAGGTTTTTTTTAGATATTTCAAGAGATGATAGTACAATAGCACTCTGCAAATAATCATCATGAAAGAGATAAACCACGATTAAAATTAACCTAAATCCAGATGGTCTGAAGCAGTAGAACAAATTTAGAGTCCAGTGGTACCTTTAAGACCAACAAAGTTTTATTCAAGATATGAGCTTTCATGTGCACGCACACTTGATCAAATACATTAGAATGGCAGGGAAGGTTCAAACTTTTAGCCAGAGAATGAACAGCAAATTAACATGTAACATGATGATGTTCAAGATATACAAAGTGACATTAAATTACAAGTTAAAGTTATAAGTTCAACAGTTGTAAAGTAATAAATGTGTCAAACTAGCAGATGAATGTCTAAATGTGTCTTTTCCAGTTGTGGGAAGTGACTGGGAATCTTCATTCTCTCCTCTCAGGCGCAGAGGGCACTTGACCCTACATCCCCCTCAAACAACCCAATATCCCTTGCATTACATTCAGTATTATAATATACCATTCTGCAAAAGAAATACACTAAAATACAGAGGATTTATAGTCCTTGTTGCTGAGAATACATATGTGAGGAGTGAATGAGTTAGCATATGTAATGGGATAAAAATCCTATATTCCTGTTGAGTCCCGGGGAGGTTTTTGTTCCAAGTATTGTAATAACTTGTAATTCAGCAATTTCCCTTTCCATTCTGTTCCTGAAGTTCCTTTGTAATAAACAGCTACTTTGAGGTCACCCATTGAATGTCCTGGAAGGTTAAAGTGTTCTACGGGTTTCTCAGTCTTGTGATTCCTGATGTCAGATTTGTGTCTATTTATCCTCTGGCTCAGGGTTTGTCCTATTTGTCCTATGTAGAGAACCAAAGGGTACTGTTTACATTTAATGGCATATACATTGTTGGGAGTAAGTGAATGAGCCCCTGATGGTATAGTTGATGTTGTTCAGTTCAGTGATTGTGTTGTCTGGGTGCATGTGGCAGCAAAGTTGGCATCTGGGTTTATTGCAAGCTCTGGTTCCAGTGTCCATGTTCAAATGAGATGCTGCATTATTGTGGGTGAAGAGTTGTTTGAGATTGGGGGGCTGTCTGTGTGCAAGAAAAGGTTTTCCCCCTAGTACTTGTGAAAGAGAACTGTCATCATTCAGAAGAGATTGTAAATCGTTGATGATGCATTGTCCTGTTTTGAGCTGAGAGCTGTATGAACACCACTAACAGCTCTCAGCTCAAAACTAAAGCTCATACCTTGAATAAACCTTTGTTGGTCTTAAAGGTGTCACTGTATTCTAAATTTGTTCTAAAATTAACCTGTAATATTTGGTAAAATGTTTTAATGTGTATCTAGGGTTCTGGGGCTGATCTGAAATATTACAGACCTACACTTACTGATCTCTGTTGTTAGCATGTGTTTCATCTTCCAAGCATTGGGAAAAGGACATGGTCTCATGAAATTAAAATTCACAGTCTGTTCATATATGGGTTTCACTTGTAATAGTAGTACAGTGTCAGTGCAGTCCTAAACAGTTATACCCCTCTAAGCCCACTGACTTCAGTGGACTTACAGGTATGTAACTCTGTTTAGGATTGTATTGTTTACTATTTATGTTAAGCAATTGAAGTATAAGAAGTTTTTTCTTCTTCTGTGCCATGAGATTATTAGTTGAATTTATACAGAGTAAAGTTGCTGTTGCCCTAGCCTGGATGGTCCAGGCTGACCCGATCTAGTCAGAACTCAGAAGCTAAGCAGGGTTGGCCCTGGTTGGTCTTTGGTTGGAAGACCAGCAAGGAAGTCCAGGGTTGCTATGCAGAGGCAGGCAATGGCAAACTGCTGCTGAATGTCTCTTGACTTGAAAACCCCATGAGGGGTCATCATAAGTCAACCGCAGCCTGACTGCACTTTCCATCACCGTAATCAAAACTGGTGTCATTGATGGAATATCTTGCATAATTTAAAATTAGTATTGGTGCTCCCTTTTCACCAAAAAGGGGCCATGATAAATCTTGGTTCAGATAGTGAAGAACCAATGGTAGTAGGTTCTGCTTTAGTTGGAATAAGAATGACATGCAGCCTAGGAAGGAAACCTTTTCTCCTCAATGACGCGTAAATGGACCTTTATCAATATAATAAAAGCCGCTGTTCTCTAAGATATTGCAGGTGTTAGTTATATAAATTATATTGCAGCTGTAAGTTACATAAATAACTTAGAATTGTATGTTTGGAGCTCACCCAGTTAGGGTCCCAGTGTAAAATTTACTAGATGTCTTATTTGACATCTTGGTCCACAGTGATTAACTAGCAGCATGAATTCCACAAATTGCAGCATGGATTCCACAACTGTAAAATTGGGAATGACTCTCCTCTTGTGGTAGGGGGTATTTTATTTTAAAACATTTATATTCCTCCTTTCCTAAGGACCCAAAGTTAACAGAATATCAGTACAGATATACTCCATTTAAAATCCATCAATCAGACAGCAAAAAGTAGGGTTGCCAAATCTGGGTAGGGAAATACCTGGAGATTTGGGGGATGGAGCCTGAGAAGAGTGGGGTTTGGGGCATAATGCCATACAGTCCAACTTCAAAAGCAGCCATTTTCTCTAGGTGAACTGATCTTTGTTGCCTGGAGATCAGTTGTAATAGTGGGAGATCTCCAGCCACCACCTGGAGGTTGGCAACCTTCACAAACTGCAAGCCATCCAAAGATCAAGAACCTACAGGTCTCCCGGGGAAGTGCATTACACCACAGAAAAGGCACCAAATGGGCCACTCTCAAAAAAGGTACAGTCATCAGGTTTGGGTGTATGATGACACCCAGCTTTACCTGATGTTGGGCGGCCAGTCGGACTCCAGACCAGAAGATCTGGACAGGGCACTACAAGCTGTGGCTGATTGGCTTAGACTGAACTGGCTGAAACTGAATCCGACGAAGACGGAGGTCCTGTGCTTAGGTCAGGGCGGTCCGGGGTGGGGATCCCACTCCTGACCTTCGGTGGGGCACCACTGGTGCCAGCACCGGAGGTTAGGAGTTTGGAAGTGCTCCGGGATGCCTCCTTGCTAGGTCGGCCTTTTACCATCTTTGGCTGATTAGGCAGTTGGTTCCCTTCCTTGACCGCAATGACCTGGCAACAGTAAACCATGCGATGGTCACCTCGAGACTCGACTACTGTAACGTTTTCTACATGGGGCTGCCCTTGTCGCAAATTCAGAAGCTGCAGCTAGTGCAGAATGCCATGACTAGGCTCCTGATGGGCCTTCCCATGTGGGAGCACATCCAGCCTGCGCTGAAGACATTGCACTGGCTGCCAATAGCATACCAAATTCGCTTCAAGGTGCTGGTACTTACCTTTAAAGCCCTATATGGCCAGGGTCCGACATACCTGAGGGACCACCTTTCCTCATATATATACCCCAGAGAGCACTATGGTTGGGGTCTCAAAATCGACTGACCCTCCTGGGTCCCAAGGAAGCCAGGCTCACTACCACCAGGGCCAGGGCCTTTTCAGTGGCTGCTCCATACTGGTGGAATGAGCTCCCGGAAGAGATCAGGGCCCTGCGGGATCTTTTACAGTTCTGCAGGGCCTGCAAGACGGAGCTCTTCCACCAGGCTTTCAATTAAGGCGCCGTCTTCACTACTACCACCAACAATCGTAGATATAGATCCTGGCCCTTAATTTTAATTTTGACATCTGGCCTGTGCCGCCTCATGACTTAGGAAGATCACTGAGCTGAAAAACTGCTTGTCTATATGCACTCTTCAGTACGCCATCTGAAGTATCTAAGGAAATATTTAGGATTTTACGTTCTTATTTGTAAGTGAATTGTTTAAATGTTTTTATATGGATTTTAATGGTTATTTATGTACCAACCAATGTAAGCCACCCTGAGCCTGTTTCTGGGGAGGGCAGGGTACAAATTGAAGTGGTGATGATGATGATGATGATGATGATGATGATGATGATGATGATGATGATGATGATGAGTGCTCAGTGTGCACACAATCCCATATAGGGAGACATAGCTGTGAAAAACTTCATTCTGCTCAAGGAAAAGTGATGTGAATGCTAGAGTTATGTCGAAGCAGTTTATGACTTTGCATCTCTTTGTGCAATCATAACCACAGCTTGTTTATGACCATGGATGGTATCAGGAATGTGTAACATTGTGACAGTCAAATGATATATAACTGTTTTTTTTAAAAAAAAAAGTTATGCAGCTCACAAGTTTGCCTTTCAACGTGATTCTGCTTGGAATTTCAAGAAGTAAAGCACACATCACTGGAATTGGAAAACAGGAATTCTATTGAATGTCAAATGTCCCATTGTCTTATTTCTTTAGTATATCAATTTAATGTATTTGGTTGGTATAATGTCCTGACATATACTGCAACAGGTGTAAATCCTTGGTGTTTTGTTTTTTGTTGAAAAAACAATGAACTTAATTATATACTTGCACAAGCAATAATCTACTTTTACTTACCCTAAAGTTTGCCTCTGGTGATTGTAAACATGATGACATAGAGAGAGAGAGACGCACACACAAACGTTTTGTAGTGCGTGTCAGTTTAGAAGCTTTTCTTAGCGTCAGCAAACTCAGTTTCCATAGTATGAGAAGGACATGGAAGAACACTACTACTGTGTTTCATTATCAATCTGGAATTATTGCTACTATGTTGGGAGAAATTTTATCAAAGGTACTTTGTTTTAATTCTAATATTGCATCAGACAGAGATGCAAACTAAATTAAAATGTGCACTTTGAGTTTTTAGGGACCTGGAAGAAAAGTCCTTTGTTGTTATTAAGTTTCTTCATTTTCATCAGAAACTTAGCTCAGGAATAATACCCTGAGATCGAAGTGTTTTGTTTATGCACAGAAGTGGTTCATTATTTCAAACAACAATTGCACATGTTGGGTTAAAAGGACTCCGCTTTATATCATTAACTTTTAGTTTACTGTACATAGAGAGTGTAATGATCTTATCCTGAGGATCTAGGTGCATTTTTTCCCATTTGGAAATAGGAACAATGGCCATTTTAGGCATTAGGTAGGAGTACACTTGATTTTGCCATCAAGAGTATACACTGGGGGGGGCGCGGAGCGACAGCAGGACTGCGCAGTCGCACCCAACACTGCCTCCTCGTAGAGCTCCTACAAAAGAATTAAATTTTTTTAAAGACTGCAATTTAAATATCACAGCTTTACCAAAACAATGGGGAAGGCTAAGGGATCAAAAGGTGGTAAGAACCCCTCCAATTGGATGAAGTTAACAAAATGTTACTGGATGTACATGTGAAGGCGGAGCCAGCAGTTGCCAGCATGCAAAAGAACTCTAAAGAAATAGCTGGTTTGAAAACATTTGAAGGATGGGCAAAAAGCAAGCTAATGTTGTTAGAAATCAAATCACGGGAAACCAAAGTAAAATTTCATGGAATTTCTCTGAACTTTGATTTAAACAAGGACCTTACTGTTGCTTTAAATGAGTGGTTAGAGGGAATTATACAGCTTCTGGGGCCAGTGGTAAACAATGTTTTCCATTTAAATCCTCCCCAAACGGGCTTGCCAGCACTGATACCTGATATCGTGGCAGAACTTAAGGATACACAGACTAAGCGGAACCTTTTGGAAATTGCCAGGAAGAACAGAGGTCTTGAAGCTTGAGGACACTTACTTTGGTCCAGCTGTATCCAGATATTCCTTTTGAAATACTAAATGCCTGGAAAAATATGCATCCAATTGCACGAAAGCTTGCAGAGAAGAACTACAGGTACCGTTGGCTTCCACTCGGATATATATCGATTACACACCGAGGACACATATACACAGCCCATGATCTAAGTTCTGGTGAAGAGCTTCTGAAGGTGCTGGAATCAGATTCGGGATAGGAAACCAAGAACTGGTAACCAGAAGAAGAGGAACATACCACAAGACTGTAAAGAATTACATTGGAGGAGATTGCAGCTATAGTGTTACTTTTTCTTTCTTTCTTTTACCCTCTATCTTTTCCCCAAGTAAAGCAGTCTGGAATATAAAGTGTAGAGGATCACGCAGGAAAGGCCGATGGGATTCCCCCCCACACACCTCCCCAATGGGTTCTTTGGAACCGCTCCGGAGTCCCAGTGGGAGGGAACGCCGATTAGAAGAGCTCCAGTTTAAGAAGAAGAATATAATTATAGTAAAGATTTTAAGAGAGTAGAGTAATGAAACGGAGTAATATATTTCTTTTCTTTCTTTCTATTTTACTTTATAGTAATTCATCTTATAATATAAATTTTGAAACAAAATATATACAGAACATATGGTTATAAATATAAGGAGACTTAACAAAACATTGCTCAAATAGATATGAGGAAAATTATGGGAAATAGAGTTTATAACTGCATTTGCACTGGAGTAATTTTGAAAGGCAGAATAAGTTGGCAACTTGTAGTAGATTATTATTAAAGTATGTCAATTCTATTTCTTGTAGTAAAAAGTTTGTAATTAATTTGTAAGATTTTGAAATTAATAAAATTTATTTGGGAGGAAAGAGTATACACTCAACAGGGAAGTTCATCTAATAACAGCACCCCGATGATTGTATGATGCACATGTTTGCAAACACATATTGGTGGCATTCACACTTAGAAGCAGCAATTTGAATTTTTTTCAAAGGAATGTGTTTTCAAAAGACAGTACTTGTAGAGAACGTAGGAGAAAATACATGAAAAGATTTAATGGTTACATTTTTAAAACCTTGCTCCTTTTAAAGGCGATATGGTAGACTTCTCTTGCCTTGAAGGGAAAAAATCAGAATGATATTATAAAGAGAGAAGTTCTCATACAGCCTGTTAGGAAATAAGAGTGTCCTGTGTGTATCTGCAGATTATTAGGGTTCATAGAATGGATTTAAATCCTCTGGGCCAAGACAAATACAGAACCCACTTGGATAAGAATATTCTGTCAGCATTCTGCACCACTCTATGTTCAAGATGAACAAGCCTGCATTCTCCAGTGCTCCCAGAAAAAAGAAGAGGATGCTGCCATTTTCAGCAACAGCAATAAAAAGACATGATAGTCTTTTCTGTCAGCAGCACCTGCCTGATAGCAGCCAAGCGTCCAAAGAGACACAACAGTTCAATTTCACCAGAGACTCTTCTCCTCAGCAGGCTCTTCTGCTTGGCATCTTTTGATTAAGATAACTACTGTACAGTTTTGTTTTCTACAGGGAAATCAAAAAGAGTCCAGCAGCAGATTGTACTTGCTCAATGATAGTCCAGCGTCGCTTTAGAATTGGCAGGGCTCCTTAATTAGTGTGCTACTCTACTGTGTATGCTGCCAATGGCATGAAAAATATTGCTCTGCTCTGAGAAATGTCTCTTTCTGTTTTCTCCTGTTGCTTTTCTTCCCTCTCTCTCCTCTCTCTATCACCTTTGACAAGCAATTGATTGATCTGTCCATGTTCTGTGGTTTTCTTGCAAATGAAAGAATGTTTAAAGGAAACAGAAAGTCACTGGAGTTTTCCCCCCTTCTATCATAACAATAAGAATGTTTCTCATTTGAAACTCTGATCACCAAATGTGTTTCCTTAGTCTCTGTGGCATTTGATTCCTATTCTGTTCAACTGGTTTTATTAGCTATTACAATGCCAAAGAGATGTCATACACACCAGTAATATAACTAACAATGAAGGTAAGACAATGAGCCATCTGCCAACAGAAATCTCTCTGTCAGATGCTGCCTCTCAGTAATTCAATCCAAATTGAAGATAGGTGCACTGGTACAAATATGGAAGACAGAGACATAACCACCTGCATAGTTAGTTGACACTTCTGTGTAACCTCTATCATCACAGCAGAATTCTCTGTGTTAGCATGTAATCCTCCATTTATCAAACAGAGATGTTGTTAGCATTTATAGAAGAGAGCAGGCCTTGTCTGTGTTTCATATCTGTACTTGAGTTCTCAGCAATAATTTTAATTTAGATGGTGAATGCTTTCAAATATCACTGACCACAGATCCAAGAGGGTGTCAAATGCATAGACTAATTAGAGTTTCCCTTTGGATTTTCCCCTTTGGTAAATGTGTTGGTTGGTATTGGACAGGTGAAAAACGTCTTCTACCCTTGCTGTCTAGTTCAAGACTTCACTGTAACTAAAGTGTACTTTATATATTGGTAACTGCGGTGGCTCACATGTTAAGATGCTGAGCTGCAGACCAAACTGTAGTTTGGCAGTTTGAGACCCTAGTGCCGTGGGATGAAGTGAGCGCCTGTCTCTGGCCCCAGCTCCTGCCAACCTAGCAGTTTGAAAGCAAGAAATTGCAAGTACCGCTTTGGTGGGAAGGTAACAGTGTTCTGTGCATCTCTGCATTTAGTCATGACGGCCACATAACCAGAGGTCATTTTGGGGGGGAACGCGGGGGAACACAGTTCCCCCGGGTGAGGTGCAGGGGGGCGGGTCACATGACGAAGCCCCGCCCCCTGCTTCCAGCCGCCCCACTTCCAGCCCTCATTCAGCCAGGAGAAGGCAGGAGAAGAGGGAGGGTAAGTTGCTTCCTCCCCGCCTCTCCCCACCCCTGCCTGCCTGGGGCCAGGGAGGGCCTTGGCAGGGCTTCCTCGCACTCCCGCTGGCCTTGCAGGTCCACCACCGGGCCCCTGATGTCATGTGGTGTGGCATATGCTAATGAGTTATGCTAATGAGTTCCCCTAGCTCTTTTTCTACGAAATGACCCCTGCACATAACCATTGAAACATCTTCAGACAGCACTGGCTCTTCGGCTTGGAAATGGAGATGAGCACCGCCCCCTAGAGTTGGATTAGACTGGCTTTCGAGCAAGGGAAACCTTTATCTTTACCTTTACTAACCTGTATTAAGAGCAGTTCTGTATTTCTTTTGCATCCATTTTAAATGGGCAAAACAGTAGTATCCACCTGAACTAAACAATACAACAATACAACAAAAATGTAGACAAGCCAAGAAATAAATTCAGTCTCTCCCCTCCAGCATAGTTAAGTATGAATAAAAGATAGTGATTGGTGATAAGGAAATTAGATTACAATATCCATTGCAGGTCCAAACTGTTCACTGCTCTTAATTTATGTGCTTTCCCATGCATCTTAAGATCAAGAGTAAACCAAACTGGTCATGAGAAGCCTTTTTTACATTAGGAAAGAATAGTAAAACAATTCAATTTTATCCCATTAGTCCAGGCTTACCAATTGATTTCAATGGAGTTAGAGGAAATCCATATCAACTTCCACTGTAAGTTTCTCTCATTCTGTGGTCTGTTTCACACATTACAATCTTTCTGCATAACTGTCATTTTCATTTAGGGAAAAAAATTATCCTGCTTTTATACTGTCATTGGAGGCAAATGCAGTATGCTTGCTTGCCTTGGCTGGGGTGGGATGCTGTAACTATTTGTTCACAAGATGATCAGAGGTCAAGAGCTCCCTCAGAGCTTTTCTGTACCATGTGTCTTTCTTATAAGCCTTGATACTATATCTAACAAACTGTTTGGTCTGTGCTGATTTGGTGCTGGGAGTAGAGATTTCAAGATTGTGATGGTTCCATGCAGCTTCCATGACGTATGTAAAGGTTTGAATATGCTAAAATTAATTGTGGTAAGAAGCATACTATCATGTAGATGCCATTGCTATTTACTAGTGCCAGTCCACAAAGTAATCCCCCCATGCATGTACACAAACCATAAATTATGGCAGTTATGTGAACTCTTCTTAATATGGAAACATTTTTTTAGCAGACACAAATTATAAAATGGGCCTAAAATGTGATAGGACTTTTGTAAGCATTTATTGACTTTAACAATGGTGGGTGCTACTGAAGTTAAACAAATTCCCCCTCTCTAAGTTTGTAGCATTCACAAGAGGATTATTTTTCCTTTCCTTAAACAAAAATACAGATACAGCATAGTGAAAAATTGCTTGGTGGCACTCCCACCTGAAACAGAGCAGACTGAAAATGTTTTCATTTTGAAATTCTCGAATTCCTAATTTGTACCCATTTGGGGGGGATGGCTCAGAGAAGTACACCATCACCAGCTGCCTGCTATTCCTCTGGCACTGGGTGAGAGGTTTTGAAAGGCCTATACTGACAATGTGGGAAGAAGAACAGATTGTTGAGGAACAGTATGGACTCCTAACCAATGTTTAGTAAAATTTCATCCATCAAGTAATTCAAATATTCTAGCTGACATTCTACAAAAGAGCAATGATAAAATTTAAATATCTTGGAATAGATTATTTCCTATCGATAAAATGAGTTTTATTTTTTAAAAACAGCAAGCACTGCTAAATACTGATTGTTAACATCATCATAAAATTCTCAGAAGTTGGTTGCTTCAGTACGGATTTCCAAGTTGGCATGATATGACCAATGGTGACAGTACACTAACAGACTAACAGTACAATTCTATGTAGGATTACTCCAGAGTGTCTTGATTTCAGTGTCCTTAGGCTGCAGTAATTCTGCAGAGGATCTCACTGTTTATAGCTAGCTAATGATGGCATAGATGAAGCCATTTACAGTTTCTTCATAATTGTTATACCTTCAAAAGTTTCTGGTTGTTCTGATTCACTAAAAGTCTGTGCTAGAAAGTGGGGTTTTTTGCTTTTGTTGTATTTATTGACTTCTTGAACTCCAGCTCCTTTATGCATGGGTGAAGTGGACAGCTCACAATGAAATCTCCAGCTTATGCTTCTCCATGCTGCTTCCTCTCAACGCTCCTCTCTCTTTGGCGGCTGCCTAACACTGACTCTGGCTGTTGATGGGATTTTCCTTTGTGCTTGATCTAACCATGTGGTAGAACAATACAAATTGAACATGGTTCTGTCAAGCACCATGGAAGGCTCCATGCTTTCCTGCAGCATAGCATGCTGGGATACTTCTGCTGTTTTCAGAAGCATCAAAAGGTGAGAAACTTCCTCGTTTTGACAGGAAAGATGAAAAAAGAGGCCATGGGTAAAGAGAATTGTAATAATTTCTGCAAAATTAAAAGGCTGAATATATACCTCTCAGTGGGACCCCCCCACACACACACATACAGATAAAAGCATTAAGGAAGGGCTTTGACAACGACTTGCATGTGGAACAGTAGTAATGCATTCAGTAACTCTTCTTCCAGTAAACCAATTGGACATCTATGTTGATATATGTCAGTATTTCCCAGCTGGAGTCATGAATTCTTAGCCAGTGATTTTTTTAAAGAATCACACCCACTTAATTAATTTTATTTTACTCACTTCATTCATACCCCACTTTTCTCCCCTGTGGGGACCCAAAGTGGCATACATTGTTCTCTCCTCCATTTTATCCTCACAGCCCAGTGTGGTAGGTTAGACTGAGAGTGTGTGACTGGTCCAAAATCACCCAGCAAGCTTCCATGGCAGAGTGGGGATTCAAGCCTGGGTCTCCCAGGACCTAGTCAAAACTTGATTTTAGACAACTGTACTGCATGTTCTGCACTTTTGTAATATTATGGGGCAGTATTGCTTGTGTTAGACATCTAAGATGGTGAAGATATCGTCATGATGATCTAATCATTCTTCAATCATAGAACAGTTCTGAGTGAGAAAAAAAGGCCACAGCAATTCTGTAGAACAAGTGGGAGACCCATAAGACTTGTGGGGGAATCCTATCCTTTCCTCTTTCCTGCCGCTTGCAGCACCTGTTATCTGGTGGCAGCTCCTGCTCCTCCCTCTCCCATTCCCACTCACCTGCATTGCCTGTTTGAGTGGGGGGTGGGAGGAGCTCCCACTCCTCCTACCCCCCACTTATTTGCCTGCAGGTCTTGTGTAGAGGTGGTGGCTCCCACTCCTTCTCCCCATCCTCCTACTCCCACACCTGTCTGTTCATCTGCAGTACCTGTTCTGTAGTGGCAGCTCCTGCTCCTCCCCTGCCTTCTTCCTACTGCTCACCTGAAGCACCTGTTCTCCTCCAGTAGTAATGGTGGAAGCAGTGGCAGCTCTTCTTTTTGGCCACCTGCTTCCCTCAAAATGGAGGCCAAGATCTTGCAATGTGGTGCCATAAGATCTCAATGTTTTCTGCCAAATATTACGGGGTTGTTTTTTTTAGTTTGGGGTTTTTATGTAATCATGTGGGATCGGTTTCCCCAGTTCTATAGAAAAATATCCTATATATGTACCTAGCCCCATTCTTTGCATTTTTTTGATCTGCACAGTAGCCAGGCTCAAAATTAGATATATGATATTAGAAAGTACAGTATTCAAAGTTGGCATCCCAACCTTAGAATATTCTACATACTTGTATGCATCACTGCAGTATCCCATATACCAAGTAACTTTAAACTCCAAATTATTTGTAACTGACTTGGTAACCGGTTTGGCAATGGTTTTAACATTTCTACCTCCAGAAAACACTTTCAATACTGAGTTGTCCTCTGGTGAATCTCTATGAGTTTGCCATGTAGTACATGCCCCTCGCAGAAGATTCTAGGATAGATTCCTGGGCACACAGTCTGATCAGAAGGGGCCTAATTGTTGCCCACCATAAATACACCCAACATTTTCTTGCTGTTATAATTCATGGGACAATTAGGGTTGATAACTGCCTGGAGAAAAAAAGCCCTGTCCTTATAATAGTGACTTAATGAGATGTTAATGACCCAGTAAAGTTATTTAACCGCTTTATCATAAAAAATGTTTCAGGTGCATGTTTCCACACATTAATCCTCTGTTAAAGGGACAGGACATTTTTCTCCATCCTTGGTGACAGTTCTATGGACAAAGCATATAGTAATGGGCAAGCTCATTTTTAGAGAAGCATATGCCCCATTATTATCTTCTTCTCATTGAGGAAAACCTTTTAAGCATCCAAGGAATTGCTGGGTTCTCCAGAACATATTTTGAAAAACCACTGCTCTTCAGTTATAATGAGACTTTTCCCCTCTCCAGATTTTTGATTTGTTATGAAAGTGTGGTAAAAAATCTCACCATTTGGCAGGATAATCCTATTCAGACAACCATTCTACCACAACTCTGCGTATGACGTTTGATTTTTTAAATTCCTCGTCAATTGACAAAATGAAACAGGTAACCAACATTAAGGTGAGAAACTTCATCCCAGACTGATTTAATCACCTGCATTGAACAACTGCATTCCCAAGAGGTTACATGCATGCTGTGATGTTAGCACTTGGTAAATGGTTGCTGTATTTGCCAGTACTGTCAGATAAATCTTGAAATAAGCTCTTTTCTCCATCGCTGAAATGCCATTCTCTGTGGTGCCTCATGTGTTGTACTGAAAAGTGGGGTGAGAAGCTGGTTTTCTTTTAGTGTGCTGTCATCTTCTCAAGATACCCCAAATGTCCCAGGGCTATGAGACCAGGAGGATTGACACTATAGTTTTACTTGGTTAGAAACTTGTTCCCCCCTTACCCCCCCCAACTCATGCTTTTTGATTAAAATATAATTTAAATAATATACATACAAATAAAGAAACGGTATGGTTCTAAGCAGCTGATTTCCAAAGTTCAGCAAAAGAGAGCATTAGCAAACCTTCTTTATGTTAGCTTTTAATTTTAAAGTTGTAGAAAGTACTGAAATACACGAAGTAATATAATTTACAGTGTTTCCTCTTCGGGGCTTCCCAACACTGATTTTTTCAACAGATGAAGTAATGCTTGCACATAATTCTTAATATTGTATTTCTTGAATTGCACCATATCCACTTAGAGCCCCATGGGAGCATACTGATAAAATAATGCATGTAGAGATGGATGGACACGTATAATGGGTACTATAACCAGATGGCCTGTTCTCACATTAGTTTTCCTAAAGGGAATAACATGATAGAGCTGCCACCTGTCCAAGTGATCTCAAGGTTCAAGTTAAATAGTAAATTTCCTTTTGTTGGCAGCTGATTGCAGGCTGATGGGTAGCTCAGAGTACTTGATGACACTGTGTGGTATTTATCACTTTACACTCCATGGTCATTTACAGTATTCATGTTTATATATTAAATATTTGTAGAGTAGTAACAGTTATTTGCTGCTTCTTTTTCCTGCTTTTACTATTTCACCTGATGTGTCACGCCTGATGATGATGTGATGTGTTGGCTAGCTAAATGTCACTTTGTTTGTATAGAATAGGAAGAACGTTGATTACAAAATCACACTGGAACTGCCCAGATTTTTGTGTTTGCACCCCTCCTGGAATACTGATATGCCTCTTTACTTTCATTGTAGTGGTTCATATTTTATGTGCTCCTTCCATACGTGCCATGACCTCCTAAGTGTTTAACATGTGAATACCAAAGTATACTATGAAATAAATGTTGATCCCAATTAGTTTCTGGTGGGGGATAATTACATGTTCTGTGCTATGTAGTTTGTCCTTGAAAGATGTAAAGAACTGTGTACCAAGATGACCCAAATTTTAACAGGATGAATTCTTAAAAGTATGGTACTATGATATTGCAGAACTAGAAATAGAACTGGTGAAAAATGAGACTCTATTCTTTTGAACTGCCACACTATTTTTATGGGGGGGTCTCTATTCAATTTCATACGAGGTTTGCCCTGTATCTTGGGGGTCTTGACAAACACAAGCCCATAACTCTCCTGTGCAGGAATTATTCATGTGGCCTTTGGATCCAGGCCTATATATTGTAGCTGTGACATTCATTTAATGAATACCTACTGCAGACTTCCCCCTTAATTGGAATTGATGTTCCTGAGCTTGCTCAGCCTTCTTTAGTGAGTTCTCCCTTTAGTGTAAGCCCTCCCCCTTCTCAGAAATGAGGATTTTTTCCATGGGAAGGGGATGCTGGCAAGAAAATGGGACACACAGGAAAATGGAACATGGCTTCCTCTATTGAGTGTTTTCTGAGAGAAACCTGATGAATCTTCTAAGCATTTTCCAGCAACGCTAAAAAATGTAAATGCATTTTATGGCAAGGGATGTGCATGTCTTGCCCATCAATGCTTTCAGAAGTTGCGACTGAGATCCAAAGATCTTTACCCATGCTTAAGTCCAAGCTTTCTTGGGTCTACTCCAAACTTTAAAATGTCTCTTTCTGATAACAGCTCCTCATATTATATGCTACCCCAGAGCGTCCCCTGACTTTCCAAAGCAGCTTCTCAGGTTCCAAGGTATTGTGCTAGGAAGTACAGGGGCTCAAACCCTTATGAATGTGAAGTTCTTGAGCAATTCTGACTCCTACCCCATTTGTCCATCTACACACATAGGTGGGCCACATTCTAGCCTACAAAAGGAACAGTTGGTTTTCATCATTTTGCTGGTTGTGATCACTGTGAGAGGTGTTATAATAAATAATGCCATTTATTGTTTATTCTATATATATATTCTAGTTCATGTACATTCATTATAATATAAGTAAGTATAATCTTGCAGTTGCTTTGACCAGGAACATGCAAACAAGGGGCGGTAGTATGTTCATGTATTATATATCAATTTATTTTGATACCCAGCCTCCCAGCAATACCCTCAAAACTATTTGAAAAAATTAGTAATTTCATAGAAATACATTAAAATTAATCATAACAAAACCCCTCAAAACTTACTTTTCAAAAGCAGAATCACAACAGATAACCCAGGCTTTTCTAGAAGGCAGAGGGCATTTCCACACAAGTTAAATGCTGTTGGGAAGTGGGGGGTTTTCCTTGCTTCCCCACAGCATCATGGTGTATTTGTATCTCCAGCTTTTCTCTGAACTTTCTCAAACCTGCTTTGCTCTGACGTTTTTGGAAAGAGCATAGTATAGCCTGGATGGCTGCTCCATGAGAGGGGAAATTCAGATTTTCCTGCCCACATGGCAGCCATTTCCCCTGTCCCTGTGGCAGCCTTTTCCTTCCACTGGGGGGCTTTTAAAGTTTTTTTTAAAAAAATTGGCGCTTGGAATACTGTAACTGTATGTATAACAGGTTCTCTAAATTCTCAGCTTTTATTTTTTAAAGTTTGTAGTCCCTTACATCTAGAAAAGGCATATCATCTCAGCAGAAAGGGGGTAGAGACTTACTTTTTAAATGAAAGCTGGGAATTCACAGAACTGCTAAACCTATTATTACGTATATTGAGATAACAACTGTAGCATGTGGGAGATACTGTACACTATGTTTTATATTGCCCTTTTTATGGGGCATTTGAAACAAACTGTCGAATCAGTTCATTGTACATTTTCCTGACTCAGATGAGGAATGTATTAATTTTTTAATTGGCAGACAGTATCCCTTTTGTTACCCTCAAAATGACCACTTTAATCTTTTTAGCAATAAATATAAGAGAGAAATTAGTACCTGTTAATTCTGCAAAAAAATTAGGTAAACCGTAGTTTTATGTCGTATCATTGATATTTTATTCTGTTGTATTTATTTTTTACCATTTTACTTTTAAACTTCTAAGTTTTACTCTGCTATGTAATAATTTCTTTTTGTTGTGATAAATGTATTGATGTATGTTGGTATATATGTTGGGTTGTTATGGCCTATGGCTACAACAACAATAAAGAATAAATGTTACCAATTCACTGTAGCACAATTAAAACAATAGTGGTGTTATTGATATGGTTATATAACCATCTGTACCAGCGAGTAGTGCTGTTGCACATCTGGTTATGGGTTAAAAAGGTTTCCCATGTTCAAAAGCCAGTTGAATCCGACACTAAGGGGAGTTGCTCATCTCTGTTTCCAAGTTGAAGAGGCAGTGCTGTCCAAAGACATTTCCTTGGTCATGTGGCCAGCATGACTAAACGCCAAAGCACACGGAATGCTGTTACCTTCCCACTGAAGCCATACCTATTTGTTGTTGTTCAGTCACAGTCGAGTCCGACTGTTCACGACCCCATGGACCCCAGGCCCTCATGCCTTCCGCCGTTCTCTGGAGTTTGCTTAATTTCATGTTTGTTGCATTGATAACACTTTCTAACCATCTCATCCTTTGCCGTCTCCTTCTGCTTTTACTTTCAATCTTTCCCAGCATCAGTGAGTACTCCCTTCTCATTCAGAGGCCAAAAAGTATTTGAGCTTCAGCTTCAGTATCTGGCCTTCCAGGGAACAGTCAGGATTGATTTCTTTTAGGATTGACTAATTTAATCTCCTTGCAGTCAAAGGGACTCACAAGAGTCTTCTCCAGCTCCATAATTCAAAAGCATCTATTTTTCAGCGCTCGGCCTTCCTTATAGTTCAACTCTCGCAGCCATACATTACTACTGGGAATACCATTGCTTTGTCCATACGGACTTTTGTTGGCAGGGTGATGGTCTCTACTTTTTATTATGATGTCTAGGTTTGCCATAGCTTTCCTCCCAAGAAGCAGGCGTCTTTTAATTTCATGGCTGCAGTCACCGTCTGCAGTGATCTTGTATCCCAGGAACGTGAGTTCTGTCACTGCTTCCATGACTTCCCCTTCTATTTGCCAAGGAGCGATGGGGCCGGAAGCCATGATCTTAGGTTTTTTGATGCTGAGTTTCAAGCCAACTTTTGCACTCTGCTCTTTCACTGTAAGCAAGAGGCTCTTTAGGTCCTCTTCACTTTCTGCTATTAGAGTGGTATCGTCTGCATATCTGAGGTTGTTGATGTTTTCCCGGCAGTCTTAATTCCAGCTTATGATTCATCCAGGCTGGCATTTCGCATGATGTACTCTGCATATAAATTAAATAAGCAGGGTGACAATACACATCCTTCGTACTCCTTTTCCTATGCTAAACTGATCAGTTGTTCCATATCCAGTTCTAACTGTTGCTTTTTGACCCTTATACTCAGTTTCTCAGGAGACATGTGAAGTGGTCTGGTACTCACATCTCTTTAAGGACCTGCCATAGTTTGTTGTGATCCACACCATCAAAGGTTTTAGTATAGTCAATGAAGCAGAAGTAGATGTTTTCCTGGTACTCCCTTGCTTTCTCCATAATCCAGCGAATGCTGGATATTTGATCTCTAGTTCCTCTACCTCTTTGAAACCCAGCTTGTACTTCTGGCAGTTCTCTATCCACGTACTGCTGAAGCCTAGGTTGTAGGATCTTGAGCATGACCTTGCTAGCATGTGAAATGAGTGCAATTGTGCGATAGTTTGAACATCCCTTGGCATTGCCCTTCTTTGGGATTGGAATGTAAACTGACCTTTTCCAGTCCTGCGGCCACTGTTGCGTTTTCCAAATTAGCTGGCAAATTGAGTACAGCACTTTAACCGCATCATCTTTTAAGACTTTGAATAGCTCAGCTGGGATACCATCACCACCGCTAGCTTTGGTGTTAGTAACCCTTTCTATTTGACTTCACACTCTAGTCAGAGATCACACCGTTGTGGTTGTCAAGGACATTGAGGTCCCTCTTGTATAGTTCTTCTATGTATTCTTGCCATCTCTTCCTGATCTCTTCTGCTTCTGTTAGGTCCCTACCATTTTCCTTTTATCATGTTTGGTGTAGTGGTTAAATGTGTGGACTCTAATCTGGGAGAACTGGGTTTGATTCCCCACTCCTCCTCTTGTACCTGCTGGATGACCTTTGTCAAGCCATAGTTCTGGCACAGCTGTTCTTGAAAAAGAGCCGTTTCTGTCAGAGCTCTCTCAGCCCCTCCTACCTCATAGGATGCCTGTTGTGGGGAGGGGAAGGGAAAAGAGTTTGTAAGCCGCTCTGAGACTCCTCTGGGTAGTGAAGGACAGGGTAATAATCCAATCTCTTCTCTTCTTCTTCTATCATGACCAGCTTTGCACAGAACGTTCCCTTGATTTCTCCAATTTTCTTGAAGAGAACTCTAGTGCTTCCCATTCTATTGTTTTTCTCTACTACTTTGCATTGTTCATTCAGGAAGACCTCCTTATCTCTCCTTGCTGTTCTCTGGTAATCTGTATTCAGTTGGATAAATCTTTCCTTTTCACCTTTGCCTGTCACTTTCCTTCTTTCCTATGCTATTTGTAAAGCCTCATTAGACAGCCACTTTGCTTTCTTGCATTTCTTTTTCTTTGGAATGGTGCTGATTGCTGCCTCCTGTACAATGTCACGAACCTCCGTCCATAGTTCTTCAGGCACTCTGTCTATCAAATCTAGTCCTTTAAACCTATTATCCACCTACATTGTATATTCATAAGGGATGTGATCTAGGTCACACCTGAGTGGCCTAGTGGTTTTCACAACTTTCTTCCGTTTAAACCTAAATTTTGGCAATGAGTAGCTCATTATCTGAGCCACAGTCAGCTCCAGGTCTTGTTTTTACTGACTGTATGGAGCTTCTCCATCTTTGACTGCAAATGATATAATCAATCTAATTTTGGTGTTGCCCATGTGGTGATATCCATGTTATTTATCTACTTGCGTGTATCTATTTATCTACTTGCAGTTTATTGCCTCCAAACTGCTAGGTTGGCAGAAGCTGGGGCCAGGGATGGGCGCTCACTCCGTCCCGCAGCACTAGGGTCTCGAACTGCCTAACTGCAGACCTTCCTGTCTGCAGCTCAGCGTCTTAACCTCTGAGCCACCACGGCTATATTATTTCTAGTTATTTCTATATTAGTTCTAGTTCTGGGAGACTTGACTGTTTAACTGTTGTAACTGTTCTGTGCTGGAGATCACCTGGAAACCTTTGATTACAGTGGTTTCTTTAAACAAATGTGTTATCCTCTGAATGATAAATGACAAATTCAAGTCTGTACAAAAATATCAGTTTGGAGTCCACTTGCAGATAAGTTGATGCTATACCAACTCCTATCCTTTGCCTCCCCAAAATTCCTTTTCTGAAATGTTAATATTTATCAGATAAAAGAGTCTGGCATTGATGAATAAATATTGTGGGTTCAGGAAAGGATGGTTAAATGTAATGGGATTTCAGAGACGTATTCCCTTAATGAACCATGAAGTGGGTAGGCAAATGCTATATGATTGGATCTGTGCTGGCATAGCCGTAGATTACATAGCCATTAATATTTTGGCGGTGATAAACTCAGAGATCATGTTTAAACCTCTCATTAATATGTTCTTGGTTTATTCAGCCTAACTGGAAAGACATTTCTTTCAAACAAGCCAAAGGGGACCTGACAGTTGTAGTACAATAGCAAGGCGAAATGCAGTTCTTACTAAATATAATCTGTACCTATCATGATTAAAGAGAAAATGATTGGAACTCAGGTTACTTTCCACTCCAATTTCTCATGTCCTTTGTTAAAATATTTATTCTTGCAAAGGAGACTAGCTCGTTTTAATCATATACAGTGCGTTGATTAAAATGATATATGACATTATATTTTAGTCATGATTTGTCTAACACACCATTTTCCATGTGGTGGTTATTGATACTAAGAAATATATTTTCTACAAGGTGAAAAGGCACTTAAGTGATCTTTTCTAAGATGAGATAGGACTCTAAGCTCTAGAAGTATGTTGGAGTGAACTGGGCAAAGCATTTCACAACCTAAAGTAGATTTCAGTTGGATCACTTTGGAAGAGGTTTTCTAAGATAATGGAAACACTTTCTTTTCCACTTCTTTTTTGTTATGGTTACTTTATAATGCAGCTATTTACTCATAAACATTTCAATTTTGCAGGGTCAGAGGACTACAGGAGTAAGTTCAGTGGGGAGTGCTTCATGGATCTTGTCTGTCCTGAGAGGTGCCGCTGTGAAGGAACGATTGTAGATTGTTCCAACCAAAAACTCACCCAACTTCCCAGTCATCTCCCAGAATATACCACAGATCTGTAAGTGTTCCACTTTGAACAGCAACAATTAATAGAATGCCTAACAAGTAAAATAGTTTTGTTAATTCTGGTTTTGTTGGCCAAGTTCGGAAATTTCAGAGAAGTAAAAAGGCCAGTAGGTATGGGCCAGTATATTTGGGTTGTGTATTTGTTTACTAATTAACATAAAATGAAACCAAAAAGTTAATGCTATTGTTAAAACAAACACTAATATGAAAACTAGCAACACTTAATTTTCATTTGCCTTTGTTATTCTGAAACCCCTAGTTGTCATTTCTTAACCTACAGACTATTTTAAGGAACAGACCTTAATATTCACTCTAAATATACATACTACAGTGTCAAAACCTGCATTTTAAAACCTGTAAAATATATCCAAAATGCTGTGGCAAAGTCATGTTGTCACAGAAACAAAACATTGTAAGTCTGCATTTCTTTATTCTGTATTGTTGAAACTGTGTTCAAATGCTATTTGCTTTCCAATTTCTTTTTAAATGAAAGGCTCAAGTTAAACATATAATTGTTGCATACATTATGATTAAACAATTTGTGTGTCAGATTCAGCACTTTGTATTTTGACTGAAATGTGAAAAGAAAATAAATATGTCATAGCCTCATCTCATATGAAATTACTAGGACAGGCATCATTGTTTTTCTGTTGCAATGGCATGATGGCCTCCTAAAGGTTTATCAAGAAGTGTTTATCAAGAGTACTTGAGTGGTTTTTCCCCAAACAAACTGAAAATATACTGGTTTTTTTCCTTAATGTCACAGAGTTTGAATATGGAGCATTGCAACTTGAATCTGCAATTCAGATTAACATTACAAACAACATTGGCAGATAAATGATCATTTGTGTTAATAAATTATAATTCTCTTTTGTTCTTGTTAATTTGCATGACAGATCTGCATGCCACACTGATACGTCCAAGACTATGACATGTTTTTATTGTTTTTTCATAAGGCGCTTACATGACAATGACATTTTTGTTCTTGAAGCTACTGGAATATTCAAGAAGCTCCCCAGTTTACGGAAGATGTAAGTTCTGTTTCTTTTTAATTATTAGGATACATAGTGAGGCTCAACAGAAATTAACTGATTAAAGCAACAGTCCTGTGCACATTTGTTTGGAAGTAAATTAATCACTTTACTTCCAAGTAGACATGCCCAAACATGCTCATGATGTTTGTCATCAATTATGGTATCTTTCTGGACTGCTTTTCAGATTGGGACTGGGAGGCACTTACTGTGGTGATTCTGGTCCTATCTCAAAGGTAGGTTTCAGTGTGGTGCTCGGCAACAGTTGCTCTGCACCTTGGCGTCCGGCCTACTGGCTTCTGCAAGGTTCTGTTTTGCCCCCCATGCTTTTCAACATATATATAAAGTCACTTGGAGAGGTCATCTGGAGGTTTAGGCTGAGTTGCCACCAATATGCAGATGATACTCTGCTCTATCTTGCACTTCCAGCAGATCCCATAGAAGCTGTGGAAATGGTGAACAGATGCCTGGAGATGGTTTTGGAATGGATGATGGCTAACAAACTGAAA
Organism: Gekko japonicus; assembly: GCF_001447785.1. NCBI lineage: Eukaryota > Metazoa > Chordata > Lepidosauria > Squamata > Gekkonidae > Gekko > Gekko japonicus. Next base: position 306,778 of record NW_015169213.1, read on the forward strand.
CTTAAACTTGACAAAATGGAATTGCTTCTGGTGGGGTGAAGGTCTGACCCAGGAACTGAAATATCTCCTGTTCTGGATGGAGTTGCACTCCTAAAAGAGCAGGTTCATAAGTAGAGGGTGCTCCTGGATATGGGCCTCCTGTTGGATAATTATGTGTCAGCAGTGGCCAGGATGCCTTTTACAATCTTCATCTGGTGAGCTGGCTGTAGATCTTCCCGGGGGGGGGAGGGTTGACATCTTATCACTGTGGTGCATGCCCTGATAACATCTAGATTAGATTACTGACATGTGCTCTATATGGAGCTCCCTTTGAAGACTGTCCAGAAGCCACAGTTGGTACAGAATGCTGTGGCCAAAATGTTGACTGCAGTTGATCATAGGGATTTCAGGTCCCATGGTGTGTATCGAATACACTGATCCGTCTAGAGACAGGTGCTATATCAGTGGAAGCCAAAATTACTTTAGCTTCACTCCAGTATTGGCTTAAACTAAATTTCCATCCTCATGGACTAACCCACTTGTTACTCTCAGACAACTTTCAATCTAAATGGCTGAGAGCAGTTCATAATAAATTATATGAGCTTGGTTTTTCCCCCCAAGCGATTTTGAGTATGCATTGGGATGTAGCAAAATCAGCCCTAAAACAGAGAATGATGGACATGGAGAGACAGACAGATCTCGGTAGATGTCCTAATTTTAGAGCCCCAGATTCTGTCAAATATCGCTTGCAACCCATGTCCTATTTATCACAGCTTGATACTCATAAGTTTAGGAAAACCTTCACATTAGCCAGATGTGAGGCTTTCCCCTCTGCGATGCTTGAGGGCAGATTCAAAAGGATCCCCACTGAATATAGACTTTGTCGATGCGGCTCAGGAGAGACAGAAACTATTGAGCACATGATGCTCAGCTGTAACTGGTATAACAAGATCCGTGACAAATATATTACTCCTCTTATAACAGATATGGTGGGACAATCAGGTGCTGAGCAGTGTAACCGATTGTTAATTAATGGGAACCGGACAATTACCGAAACTGTGGCAAAATTTTGGGTAGCATGCTACTGCATCCAAAATACACAATCAAATGTATAATAATAGTTGCCTAATAGTCTCTGTTTTATGTTCTTCTTTTACTTTATTACGCTCAACTGTATTTTTATAGAATTTTATTTTACTGTCCTAAATTCAGTTATATGAATGTTATGAATGTTATATTTAAGCATGTGTGTTCTATGGCTTGTTGCCGTAATAATAAATGACTGACTGACTGACTGACTGGTCATAGGGACCATATCATGCCTGTTTTGTTCCATCTACACCAGTTACTAGTTTGTTTCTGGGCCCAATTCAAGGTGCTGGTATTGATCTTTAAAGTTCTACATGTAGGGTTTAAAATAAATATATAAAATAATAAGTTCAATATTTTTATTTACTTACCTCATTTATAGCCTGACTTTCTTGCTGATACTTATTCATTAGGTCTCAAACGCTAAGAAAACAAACTAAAACCCAAACAAAAAGTCTGTGTGACTCATGACATACAGTAAACAATGTAGAAAGTGAGTTACAAAGACAATGCAGCAAAAGGAAGGTAATACATACATTAAACATTGCAGTAGTCAATCCTATACCCTTATAAAAGTAGTCAATCCTATACCCTGCTGAGCGGGTTCATTGTCCTTCAGTTCTAATCCCTTCATAAAAATGCCCTGCTGAGCAGTTCTATTTTTGCACATTCTGTGAAATGATACAAGTATGGGGGCCTCCCTGACTTCCTATACTCACGTAGTATATTACTTCACCTTTTGAGGCTAGTGATCATTTGACATGTTATTTATTTTTTTTTATTTAACCTTCGATTTATATACCGCCCTAACCCCCCAATGGGGGTCTCTGGGCGGTTTACAACTTGTAGTGCTAATCACTGGTGTGGTTCCCTAACTATGGGCACATTCTCAGGGGTTGGGTCAGCCTACCTAGCACCCCGGTGGTGGCGGCTCTTTCTTCTGATCTCCGGCTTCCTCGGGTCCTTCGGTCGGCAGGACGCTCCTCTCTCCAGCGCGGTTCTTTCAGCGAGGCAGCTGTCTCGGCGCGTGAGTTCGTCCCTCTCCGGCCTTGGCTCCGTCCGATAGGCTCCGCCGCGCCGGGAGATGACGTCATCCATGCCTCCTGCTGCTCGCGCCGGCCGCTTTCTGCTGGAACTCTGCAGGCCACCAGGGATCACTCTCGATGTTCCGCCGCGCCGCCTCATCTCTGCCGCCAGGATCCGCCGCCGCCATTGTTGTTGTTCTTTCGCCGCTGCCGCCACCGCACACCACATACCTCGGACGAGGGGGGTGCCCCTACCCTACTAAGGGTAGGTTCCCATTCATCTACTTGCCCTTTAACGGGCTTTTGAACCGCTGGGTGGGCGGGAGCTGGGATGCCGGCCGGGAGCTCACTCCGGCCACGGTGGGGCTCGAACAGATGTTCGGCCAGATGTTAAGGCAGGCTGCATTAACAGCCTGCACAGTAGAGGAAAGATCACCTATTAATATACATAATGACACTAACTTGTAATTTATAGGGGATATCATCATCTGATTTAAAATACAGTTTAAACCAAAAACCTTTAGATCACTTTGTCAGACTCAAAGTTGCCTCATTTATCTCTCTATCTCAATATATAATAATTCTGTTTTGGAGTAGCCACATTCCATGCACTCCCTCAGCCATTGGCCCGTCAGCCGCCACTCAAGAGTACTCTCGTGCCATTGGCCGGGTGCTGGGTCTCCTCCTCTTCCCCACCCACTCCCCCTTCAGCCACTGTGCCCTGCCAGAATTACTTGCAAATGGCTTTCTCTCTTGACAAAGACGCTTCTCCTACTTGCCTCCAATGTGGGACTAACTGTTCCCTTAGTGGCTGTTGGTAGGTGTCACGAAATGGCAGTTACCTGTGTTTGTAAGATGGCTGTGGTTCTTTGTTTAAAATGTTCCCCCATAAGGTTTAATTGAGCTGTAGTTCCAGAAAGGAGCCTGCAGGGGTATCACTCACTAGGTTGAATGGGGATTCCTCATTTGCTGGTCTACCGTTCCCAGCTGCCCCAAGGCCAAAAAATGTGGGGGGGAAAGGACTATCCCAAGGCAGTCTTCGTCCCTAGGAGGCAGCAGAAATTCAGACACTCCACAGTCGGCTGGACTGGGGAATGAATGGAAGTTTCCCTACCCACAACCTCCAGAGGTAGAGAGTATTGTGTGAGGATTGTGTTTAACCCCTGTTGATTTATGCCCTGTTGGTTCATACCGTGTACTCACTCCTACAGTGTGTGTGTGCTCCATAACTGTGTAAATAGTTGAATAAATTCTTTAATTTGGGCTAATAATCTGTGTTGTGCTCTGACCACATAGTCTCCCCTGCTCTGCACAATACCAAAAGAAGAAGAAGAGAAGAAGAGATTGGATTTATACCCCGCTCTTCACTTGGAGTCTCAGAGCGGCTTACAAACTCCTTTCCCTTCCCCTCCCCACAACAGACACCCTGTGAGGTGGGTGGGGCTGAGAGAACTCTGACACAAACTGCTCTTTTTCAAGGACAGCTGTGCCAGAGCTTGTGACTGACCCAAGGTCACATCAGCAGGTGCAAGTGGAGGAGGGGGGAATCAAACCCGGTTCTCCCAGATTATAGTCCGCACACTTAACCACTACACCAAACTGGCTCAGTGGGTAGCCCAGGGAGTGGGTAGCCCAGGGACGCAAGGAAAGTCCAGACCCTTGAGCTGCCAACTTTCCAGGGATCCCCCAAAGATTGGGGATTCCATCTCCAAATAGGGAGATTCGGCCAGAGGGGTCTCACTGTCCCTCTAAAAAAGCAGTGACGATTCCATGAGTGTCGGCAGCGAACTTAAGGAGTGAGATACGCCCACAGGACGAGGGTGGGAGGCAAACAGCTGAGTTGTAAACCGGAGCCCGTTTTGCCATGGTAGGCAACCAAGCTTGGTTCAGACAAAGGAAGGAAACCCTTTGCAGGCCTTTGTGAGGAACTCATTGGGGCCAGTCCTGACTAGGGTTGCCAGCTCCGGGTAGGGAGATTCCTGGAGATTTCCTGGTAGAGTCTATGGAAGCCAGGCTTTGGGGAGGGGAGAGGCCTCAGCTGAACAGAATGCCATACAGCCCACCTTCCAAAGCAGTTATTTTCTCGGGGGGGGGAGATCTGTTGTCTGGAGTTACGATACGTGGTGATCTTCAGGCTCCACCTGGAGGTTGGCTGCCCTAGGCACAGCAGTCAGTGCTTCAGAGCAGGGTCGGCTAGATCCAGGTTCTAGCTGTAGAAGCCGAGTGGGTGATTTTGTACCAATCACAGACTTTCAGCCTAACCTACCTCACAGGGTTGTTGTGCAAGTCAAAAGGGGGAGAGGAGAATGACGTAAGCTACTTTGGTCCCCATTGCAGAGAAAGACTACTTTTCCTCCTGGGAATCCACTGTTGCCAATCTCCAGGTGAAGGCTGGAGATCACTCAGGATTACAGCTGCTCTCCAGATGGCAGAGATCAGTTCCCCTGGAGAAAATGGTGGACTCTGTGGCAGTCAGGGCTTCAGAGCACGAAAGAGGCTGCAGGTGATTGTGTGGGGAAATGGAAAGCTGAAGAGAGAGAGGGAAATAAAGGTAGGTTGATGATTGGCTGGGAAGGAGATAGGGTTGCCAACTCCAGGTGGGAAATTTCTGGAGATTTGAGGGATGGAACCTGGAGAGGGTGAGGTTTGAGGAGGGATGGGACTGCAGACAGGTACAATGCCATAGACTCCACCCTCCAAACCAGCCATTTTCTCTTGAGTAACAATTGTTGCCAATCTCCAGGTGAGAACTGGAGATCACTGAAAATTACAACTACTCTTCAGGTAGCAGAGATCAGTTCCTCTGGAGAAAATGGTGGGCTCTGTGTCATTATACCCTGCTGAGATCGCCACAGCACATTGACACTGAGTGCCTAAGGCCTTGGCACTCTCCCAGAGCCTCTTTCTAGAGCTCATTGTATTTATTTCCACAACGAGCCTTATTCCTAGTATATATATAAAAGAAAGTTCCCTCAACATAAAATCAATGCCCAGGCGAAACCCCTGGATCTAGAAACACAAAATTCAGGGAGGGGACTCCTACCATCATGTAGATGTTCACTTAGAAGGGATTTTTAGAAATTCAACCTCTAAGGTGGTCAAAAGGGATAAAATATGCTCCCCCCCACTGATTCCTATGTGGCTGCCAAGCTGCTGTCTCCTTGCACCCCCCCCACTCTCTGACTGGTCAGCTGCAGAGCTCAGTGTTCTGAGGTAAAAAAAACAGTTACAGGAGACTGCAGAGAGGTAATGACAGTTGAAGAAATCAGGAATGACCAACAACCACCTGTGAGGTGTAGCAGTGCTGCTGGCCCAGCCTCCCCGATGGCTTCAAACACACTCCCCCCACCTCCTACACCTGACAGGTGGCTGTCTGTCAGGTGCAGCAGTGGGTGCAGGGTGCTTAAAGCCATCAGGGAGCCCACCCCAGCAGTGACACCTTAGTGATCCTGCTGGCCCAGCTTACACAGTGGCTTGCAATACCCATCCCCCTCCTACACTGGATAGGCAGCTGCCTGTCAGGTGTAGGAGAGGGGTGGGATACTTACAGGTGTTGGGGAGACTTGCTCAGCAGCACTGCCTTAGCACTGCTGCTGGCCCAGCTTCCCTGATGCCTTTAAACACACTCACCCCAACACCAGACAGGTGGGTTTCTGTCAGGTGTAGGAGCAGGGCCAGGGTACTTTAAACTTGAGCAGAAGCACCTTAGCAATGCTTCTGGGCCAGCCTCCCCAATGGTATTAGACACACTCCCACCCACTATGGAAATATACCCAAAATTTGTAGAAAAGTGGTTTCCTGTTATTTAACTTCTCACAATGTGGGCTCTAGAAAATTGGTTCATTTCAACTTCCTTAATATCTGATTGCTTGGATGTTGTTTTGAATACATAGTTGTGTCCCACTTCTTAAGTTGTAAAGAAGAAAAGGGTATGCCCTGCACCCCTCCAAAGTTAATTATTATTATTATTTGTTGTATTTATTAATCGTCCCACCCCTGCTACTGCAGGGCTCTGGGTGATGTACAACCAGAGATAAAACAAGATAAAATTAATTTAAAACATTAGTACAACATTAAAAAGAATAATTCCAACTCCCAGTGCCTGCTACTTCACGGACAGGGGGAGGAGGGCAAAATAGATGTAAACAACAGGGAACCGGAAGGGTGCCAGCCAAAATGGAACCATCACTGTCCTCAACCAAAATTCAATGCCCAGGCCAAACCCCTGCACCAAGAAACCGAAAATAAGGGGAGTGCATTCCTATTCCTGCCATGATGTCAACCTCCACTACAAAGAGATTTCTGAGAAACACGACCCCTAAGGGGGTAAAAAAGGTGCAAAATGTGTTCCCCCAGTTGTTTTCCATGTGCCTGGCAGGCCGCTGCCTCCTTGCCCCCCCTTTAATTGATCAACTGTGTAGCTCAGAGTTCTGAGCTAAAACCTGCTTGCTTGCACCCACCTCCCTCTGATTGCTCAGCTGTGAATCTCAATGTTCTAAGGTAAAAACACAGTTAAAAGAGACTGCAGACAGTTGAGGACAGTTACAGTTATCAGCGATTCAAGACTCTTGAATAGACATTTCTCATAACAGCCAGCATGGCAATTGAGTTTATGAATGTTCATGGGGAGATGGTAGACCCTTCTAGGAGCCATTTTGGTGCGTGCCTCCCTCATGAACCTGAAGAAATGTCCACCACATCACCACTCCCTCTGACCAAGTCCCCCTCACACCCCTCACCTCTTACTGCCCCTAAGAAAGCTCCTGCAAACGTTGAGCCAGATACAACAATGCTACAAGGAGAAGGTAACTTAGGAATGCAGCAAAGACATTTTCACATAGTACTTCTGAGGTGCAGTGTTATGTCCGCTGACCGCCACTAGGCGCCAGCGATGCATTGCCTAGCTTCACTCCCGAGAAACAATGGTAACTAGGCTCCTGGGGTTTTGGTGGGCAACCTATAGGAACTTTGGCGGAAGATTTACATTACATTACATTTGCAATTTATACAGCGCCCTATCCATGAGGCTCAGAGC